>NC_069365.1:90954673-91264239 GCF_021730395.1 Mercenaria mercenaria
AAATTAGTCAACTACTATATATATACTATCATATCAAATTAAACACATACATTTACTTTATATAACATCCTTAACCTTTAGCCAGCTAGCAGCAAGTGCTTCTGCTTTTGCGACCCTTGCAGACCAAGATCAGTCTTCACATCCATGCAGACTGATCTTGGTCTGCACTGTTTGCTATTCAGTCAGTATTTTTTTTGTGAATACCCCTTCGAATAATATTTTGTTCTGCCTAAACTCAATGATAAACCAGTCCATTTCAGAACTTTTACAGGGAAATGGTTTGTTAGAAACCTACCTACCAAAACGACATCAGGTGCCGATCATTTAATATTTGCGGAGGGTGGAGACTTTTTAAGAAAATCCTTTCTTTGGTTTTGCTTGTTAATATTCTGGTTTCAATATATTAAAAAAATCTGATTCCAAAATCACTGGAAAAGATCAGGCTCAAAGTAATATTTCCATTACTCTGAAAGCTGTATTCTTAAGGTATAGGTCCATGTTTCGGAGAAAAAAAGTTCGAACATCATCAAATCATAGAAAGAAAGCATTGTTTTACATGAAAATTCAACAGCGTATAAAACATTTATATTATTTTACAAAACCATTGTCAATTTACGCATATATTTATTGAATTCCGGAAAGGGACTGCTTGAAGGGGCCACACTTCTGGACAGTTCAGCGCCTTTAAAAACACACCATTTTTAAAAAGCTGTTGCATGTCTTCGTTTTGATGCATTTGCAACATCGTGCGAGAGTTTAAACTTTACATAAGTACGTAATACATCGTTTTTGACAATTGTTTACATTTATTTCTTTACAAATGGCATTCTTATTTACAGGGGGGACAACACATTTTGAATAATTTTAGTATCCAACTCTGTGGGACAGAACAGTAAAACATGTATTGGACAGATAAGTTGTGTGTCAAGATGCTGTTCATTTACTAAAAAATCTGTTGTTTTGTGATATACTGCTAAACCTTAATTTTGGTTCGAAACTGCTTTTAGGTTTAATGTTTTAGAAAAAAAACTTCTGGCATTTAAGTTCTGATTTCCATAAAAGGCAAAAAGTAAACTCCCAGCCCCCCCCCCCCCCCCCCCCCCCCCCCCCCCCTCGTCCCTCCGACACACACATACACGCATACACACAGAGAGAAACTCAAAAGGTCGACCCCTTAGTGGAAGATTTCTTTTTCTTCCTAAGATGTTTTTACCGTCAAAGAGGTATGTTTTCATGCTACAACTTCAAACGTCTTTTGAAATTTAGTTTACGTATGAACTTCCTTCATATCTGGATCAGCCAACCGAAAACATAACTTTTTACTTCCTGTTTCGCTATGTAAATTATTTTGATATTATCGAGTTGACTCGTGGATTGTAAAAAAAGAAACAGTTGCGATGTTAGGACAGTTATTTTGTGTTTTAATTATTTTCTTAATTGGTTATATTCATGAGACAGGTAATTTCTAATTTTCATCTATATATATTTGTACTTATCATAGTATAATTAGTACTTATAATTTTCATTACGCATTAGTATTCATTTATACATTAAGTATTGAAGTTGTTCGAAATAAACCTCAGCGTTCATCCATGCAAATAAAATTCAGGCTTTCTTTTTATTCACGTATACAGTGTTATATTCTAACATACGTCTTCTTTATAATGTTTTAAGCCGTATGATATGTAAAAATTGTATTAAGCTATACCTCGACGGCTAAGTGGTTAAGGTATCTGACTTCAAATCACATGCTCCTAACCGATTTGGGTTCAAGCCTCGCTTGGTACACAGACTTCTTCATGAAAGCAAGCCATCCTGCTGGCTAACGGAAGGTCGATGACTCTATCCATGTGCAAAGGTTTAGGGGTTATGCAAAAATTTTTTTTCTGTTCTCTTCCATATAATATTTTTGTTTCCGATATCATATAAATTTACAGTTTATGATGCTAATACTTATTACTAATACCGTGGAGATAATCCCATTATGTAATATAATAATAATTATGACAATAATCAAATACAGTCAGATCTGTACAGTGTGTATTTAGAGGTTATTAGCTTTGTATCCGGAAATATACAGGAATTTTGCAGCAGAAATATTACGCGACTTTCGGAGCATTATATTATTCCACTAAAGAACGAGTGCATATTTCTCGATGCAAAGCTTATTATCTTTTTATCACATGCGCATCTACACGTATTATATATTATATAATTATTATAAATTTGTTCAATATCTTGAAAAAAATGACAATACTGGTGTATTAAGACCAAATATCACAACGATATATTAAAATTACGTCTCGCACCCGATATTAAATTCAGGCGTCAAATTGAATATGGAAAAATATTGACGTTTCCGGTTCCATAGTAACTTAACGTAGAGTAAAAACGAGTATGTAATAAAAGAATCACATAAAGTTTAGACAAGCATTGGTCTGTAACTGCAGATGGTATCTATGCACAGGTGTTTTTACTCTGCAAATGTTTAGAGAGGAAATTAAACTATAGTTTGACAGCCGGTGGCTTTTGGTATACAGGAGGTCTTTAACACAGGTCTTACTGTTGTGCAGTCTTACATTTTATAAATATTGCTCTGTTAAATGTTTAATTTCAGTAAATGAGACTTCTTTTTACTTTGATTGGGGTCATATCAAACATTTGTAAACATAACAGTTGAAAATATACACCTAAATTTTGAAAACTAGATATGTTTTATTGAAAACTTAAGTGTATTAAGGCAATGCACACAAATTACTAAACGCAGATCGACTGCCCAGATTAATTTGATAATTTGAATTAGGGAGATTTATTTCAAAATTGCTTTAAACTTTAAATATTAATGGTACCTTTATATCTTATCTATTTTGCCATCTTTACTGTTTAAGTATAAAAGCAAAAACATTTGTGAATGAGACTGGGCTAACACGTTCTGCTTGCGAAAACATGCGAAAACGCTATTGAATAAGGACCAATACACTCATGTTCATTTTACGCTTAAGTACGCTAGTTTCTTACAATTTCCCAATTGATGTTAAATAACTAGTATAAAGTTATAAACTTCCTGATTTCATTAACTCCATTTTTCAATTAAGAAGCTTTAACAGTGTCAAGAAGCGCTAGACTTAGTCACATATTTCAATAAAATACTTGAAAATGTTAAGCCCCCGATCGTGACGCACATATGGTAGTGATTTAAGGGCCGTACAAGCAATAGGCTGCTAAAAGTGTCAAATTAACTACATTTAACATCAAGCGCCTGCCATAAAATGTGGGATTACCTACTCGTATTGTAGTAAGCAGCTGCACTAAAAGTCGAATAAGTTTCACGTAACAGCAAGCAGCTGCACTAAAAGTTGAATTAGCTACATTTATGAGCGAGTGGTTCTATCGATGTTGAACTTGCTATATGCAGTAGCAAGCGGTATAAATGTCGAGATAATATTTATGTCGAAATTAGCTACATGCGGTTTCTAGCGGCTGCTATAAATGTCGAGTTAAATACATGTAGTAACAATAAGCTGCTATAAATGTCGCATTGGTTATACGTAGCAGCAAGCGGCTGTAAGCTATACGTAGTAGCAAGTGGCTGCTATAAATGTCGAATTAGCTACATGTAGTAGCGGCTGCTGTCAATTAAGAAAGGAAATGATGTTTTCGGTTTTCATGCGAAATGAACGACAGGATAGGATCAGCAAATCATGAATCGCGCAAGCGATTCATGTTTAATTTGCCGATCCCATTCTGTCGTTCATTTCGCATGAACACCGAAACAAATAGTTTCATTTCTTCTATTTGCATTTCCTTCCCATTTGTAAACTATATAACATTATGAGTTGCATATAATTTGCAGCATTTAACATTAAAATCAGCTTCCCGGCCATTCTGTTCACCATACGGAACAACTGCGACGTCATCTAAGGAACGTTCTCCCTGACTACGCGAACGTCGTCACTAAACAGCGATGACGTAACTTTCGCGCCTTTCCTTTTGCTGTTCATACGAAATGAACGTCAAAAAATTCAATGGAAAAGAATGGGGCGAATGTAAATATAGTCATATAACCTGTACGTAGTAGCAAGCGGCAGCCGTCAGATTGAATTAGCTACACGTAGTAGTAAGCGGCTGCAATTATTTAAGAAATAATTTATAGCAAAAGAGTGCCTTAACATTATTTATGCACGATAGGCGGTTATACGTCTGGCGTAATAATTTCACGAGGGCGCAGCCCGAGTGAAATTATTTGTACGACGTATTACCGCCCGAGTGCATAAATAGTGTTAAAACACGGTTTTGGTATAAACTATTCCGATTCTAATATGCGCTTAAGGAGGTAGGTGACCTTGTTACAAGGGTAAATTCAAGTTAGTTTAACCACAGCATTTGTTTATATTTCGTGTAATATGAAGTTTTACCTGCTACAATCTCAATTTCGTTTGTCTCTGTCCCTTCGAATTCAATTTTTATCCAGGTTTGAAGAACATGACCCTCTAAAGGTATTTCATATTGAAAGAAGAAGGAAAATACGGATATTTAACACTTTTCAGTGTATTTTAGTTTCATTGATATCCGTAGAAGTCTGCATAATTGATAATTTTACTAGTATGCACGTTAGCTTTCTAATATAAGCTTTAAATGTATATGTCGCGGGGCTCGTGTTTCCATGGTAACGCATTTTTTTCTCATTTTTAAACAACTATGTATAAAAATAGGGGTTTTCGACGGCTTAAGTGGCATTCTGTTAATGACCAACATGGAATATTTGGGAAATATTATAAGCAAAATACCAAGCACTTTACATGGTACCCTATTTTTCTTAAAGTTTACAGTAACCATGGCAACAGAGATGTTTAAAATAGCTTATATCTTGCTTTTTGTCGTAATTTCTTATGAAAAATATTGAATAAGATTATCTTTCTAGTTAATGTAGCTTTAAAACATATTATTTTTAACGTAAGTTATATTTTCTTGTTATTTGAATTGATTCAAACAAATTTCACAGCTTAGAATACATACGGCAGTACCCTCGTCTGGCATTTTTCATGGAAAAATCGTTCAGCATGCTGCTATTATTCTCATGGATATTGTTGAAATGAAAATAAAAAGCCGAAGCTGTGTTTCTTAAATAGACCAGTGTCAACGCTTTTGAATTTTACATTTAGATACATAGGTCACGGGCTTCGTTTCCATGGTAACATCAATTAAATTCAAGAAACCACATTTTTTTACTGAAATTTGAACAATTTTAGATCTTAGTTTTAGTATATAAGTAACAAATTATCAACGGAACCTGAAAAATAGGTATTACAAATCAAACTGCTAGATTTTTTATTTGAAAATGGCCGTTACAAGTAACCTTTCATCCAACTATATTCCAAATAACATTGGTTACCATCATCCATTTTCTTACAATCCGCATAACGTCTCAATATAACTACATAAAAGAAGCAAAATATTGATGATTATTCAGAGCAAAAGATTCATAACAAATATTTCAGCAAATATTGGTTATTTGAAAATAGTTAAAATAAAGAAAATGCACAGAATTACGTACTTTCAAGATAAAAGCTATTACTTTTGCGCGGTAACTGACACGTAACGTCATGACGTCAATGACGTCATTTTAAGGCAACATTGTTTTGAAGCGTTTCTGCGGCAATTGATTCATTATTTCTGCATTATTAAACCATAAAGTATTAGATCGGAGGCAGGTACATGATTTGTTTTCAGGAGAATGAATATACAAACACATTTAATTTGTCGTAAACGTCGTCGTAAATCGTCACGTTAGCTTCCGGTTGGACATGCGCACATACAAATATGAAGGTAACCTACCTCCTTAATCTAAAAAAGAGGAGAAAATATAATAGCGCTCTTTTTGGTCGCAACAACAGCATTGACGTCACCGCACGTTAACGTGACGTCATTCTAGCGTAAGAGTGTTTTAACAGAGAAAAGCATATTAGAATTTCTAACTGAACACATGTAGTAGCGACTGCTGTCAATTTCATATACTAGTAACCTGTACGTAGTAGCAAGCGGCTGCTTTTGAAGTCGAATTAGCTACACGTAGAAGTAAGCCGCTGCTATTAATATTGAATTAGCTACACTTAGTTGCTCTCAAAGTCGAATATGCTACACGTAGTAGCAAGCCGCTCCTATTAATATCGAATTATCTACATGCAGTAGCAAGCCGCTGCTATTAACAGAGAATAGGCTACATGAAGTAGCGGGCGGCTGCCCTCGAAGTTGAATTAGCTACACGTGGAGCATGAAGATTAGCTACACGTAGTAACACAAGTGGCTGCTCTCAAAGTCGAATTAGCTATACGTAGAGCATGACGATTAGCTATACGTAGTAACGCAAGTTGCTGCTATCTGAAAATCGAATTAGCTACATGTAGTAGCAAGCAACATCTATTTATATCGAATCAGCTACATGCAGCTTCTATAAATGTCAAATTAGCAAGTAGCAAACGGCTGCCCTCAAAGTCAATTTAACTACATATAGTAACTGTTGTAATTGCTGAATTACCTTCACATAGTAGCAAATGACTGTTACTAATGGCGAATGGGTTACACATAGAAGCAAATGGCTGCTAAAAAAGTCGAGTTACCAACACATCGAATTAGCTACACATGGTAACAAGTGGCTGCTATTAAACACGAATTAGCTACATATAGTATAAAGTGGCTGCTACAAATGTCAAATTAGTTACACACGATGGCAAGCAGCCACTGCAAAAGTCGAAATAGCTACTGCTTGGTTTACTGGCTGCACTTAAGTTTACATGTCAGAAAGTAGAAATGTTTCATATTGTTCAGGGTCTATATTTTGTTGATATTTTAAATTCCTAATTTCTTGATTAGAAAGCAGTCAAAACACATATTTTAACATTCATATGATACAACGTAAGGTCTGTAGATAATGTTCAACACACAAAAAAGTTCGAGTTGTTACTGTAAGCTCTGCTCACTTACTTGTATATAAATTCAAAACAAACTAAACACTGAAATTGACAAGACTAAAAGGCAACTCGATTATTAAAAAAATATACCCAAAGCAGTAATATTTCGTTGAATATTGTTTGTGTGTGTTCAGATTGAAATGAATAATTTCAGGATATTGAAATACGCATGTGAAAGACAAATAATGGTATATTCAGCAGCAAATCACTCTTTGAGGTATATTATTTCGATTATTTCACGCGACGAAGAATTATTGTTTACATTTTTGAAGATGTTCTCCAAATATTTGTCTGTTTCGGGTGGTTTTCTTTTCTCGCGTGCTGCTTTGACGTTAAAAGTTTCACGGTAAACAGTGTATATGTCGTGTAATAACAGGCTACTGTCTTCTTTGTTTAATAGGGAAATAAATTGGGGGTTATTGGAGTAATAGATTATTTCTAATATTTAAAAAATGTAAAAAAAAGTCATCAAAGTTTAGACCTTGAGGATCTCTTTAAACTTTTGCATATATCTCACAATTTGACGAACTTGTTTGAAATAGGTACGAAGATTATATTCATCTATTTTTTCAGTGATTATTGAAACTACAACGGTAGATATGACTGTTTCAAATTTTATAATTTTCGTGTTATGCACCAGCAGATCAATAAAGATACAGAAATATTTAGATTACCTATAAAATCATACAGATGTGCAGCCTGTAAATGTATTACGAAATCTGAAAAAAAATATTAAAAAAATATGGTTTTTTTCCCCACTATTACTATTGTTACGGTAGAATCTTATGACTTGCGTGCGCGCGTAAAATTGGTAAAAAACTTTAAAACAGTTACGAATTCAAGTGGAAATACGTTTGGTTTCATGATGTAAGTTCGAAATATCTTTCGTTCGTGAACACCAGATTAAGAGTTTTCATTCATGGAGAAAATATTGCAGCTGATGTTCGCTCTGTGAAAGATACACTGATGCAAACAAAAGTATTCTATGACTTCTACAATGTATTTCCCTATATTGTTTTCTACGTGGAATACGAGTCGAAACTGTAACTTCAGGATTCCACCATGAAAGCCTGTCAAGTTTTTAATAAATCAAGGAAAACATATAAGATCCTCTAGCGTAATTTTTTATATGCCGATTTGTTTTTTCATTATACTAACGTTTTAGAAATTATTAATTTTAAACCGATCTTAAACTACATTATAAAGAGGATTATGATTGCAAAAATACTGAGATGATAATAATTTCTTTTTCAGCTGTCGCTCATTAGATCATTAGCGTTTTTCATTTATTTTTTATTTTAATAGAAAAAGTGGAAACTCCATAGGTCGCTCAACACGACAAAAACGAAAATGATGCAGGCTCGGTTTGATTGGAGCCTGTTCATGGTCATTTGCGTTCGGTTACATGTGTACATATTTATTATAAAGAGAACAGGAAGAAAATAAAACATGAATTCAAATGGGATTATTAATTTTGTCTTTCCGCGTGAAGACAGTTTAAAATATTAATTCATTTCAGTCCAATGCATCTCTATAGACGCTGTTGAAATCGTTGACTGTTCAGTGAATCATAACACTAAAGGTTTTAGATACATCACAGCATGCTTATAAACCATTCCCACTATAAATTTATATTTTTGTTGTCAAGGGAATCAATGACATGTTCCTGTTTTATATTATAAAGAAATTCTATTTTTACAACAACCATTCTATAAATTTTGAAACAAGTCATTGTACATATCCCTGTTTAGACCTTGGTGATTTTTCATAAGCTCCACTATCTGAAATGTTTCAAATATGTTACGGAAACGATTGTCGTGTTTTAGCAATGAAAGGTAAAAAGAAAAAAAAACATCGAAGTTCAGTTTCTAACACTAAGTTTCTAACAGGTAAGAAAATAGTTAACGTGTTTTAAATAAGAAACAATATTACCATTTAGTTTTTATTTACCGCCGACAGAATTTAGCGTAGTTTAAGTAAGTCGATCAATATCTTCGGCTGAACGCGAAACTATTGTATCTCGTTCTCTTTTTTACTGTTCCAATAGCTTCGCACTCAGCCCTCGTTATGGTAAAAAATATAAATACAATGAATTGATAATTATGCAAAAGCACGAATGCTCGTCGCACTCATTATATTGTATATAATAACAGATCTTTTTGCAAAGATACCTACTGATGTATATCTTCTGTTAAAGATTTTCTTCAACATTTAAACCTGTATATAATTATGTAAAATACATGATAGTCTCGTTGACCTAAATTAAAGCAACAGATATTGATTTTACGAAAACTTCGAAAATTAACGTAAATGTACGGAAGATGACGATAAAACTACAAGATTTTTTTTCAAATAAGGCTTATCAGCTGTCGCGTTTAGAACAGAATGTTTTCCAAATGTTTTCCATTGGATTTTTACATATTTAAATGATTTATTAAAAATGGAAAGAAATATAAAGTAAATAAAAGAAACGAAATTACGTTTCTTTCAGGGAAGGCGACACAGAACTATTTTCTATTTGGCTTTACAGTTATACATTTTATACAATTCTGTCTCTACAATAAAGTTATTTTAGAAACAGTATACCCGAATAAGTGGTTTATCATTGTCGTCCAATGGGTTGATTTACAGTCATCTGAACTGCCGGGTCGGGTGTGGTAGAAAATCGGTATCCCCTATCTGTCAGACTGTGTAAACTTTGTCGTCTATATGACTGCTTTTATATAGAATAGGACAATCAGAGATCAAGAAACTGTATATTTGCATCGCATAATTGGTGTTCATAAATTGCCAGGTTTTTGTACTCCCCGAACAACGAAGTTGAAAGGGGGTTATACTGGTTTCAGGTTGTCTGTCTCTCCGCCGACACAATCTTGTGCGCACCATCTCCCCAGATCCCCTTGACACAATTTAATGAAGCTTCACACAAGTGATCAGTGCCAGTACCAACCCTAGATGTGCATGGTGCACGTTAGGTTCTTTCAAAAAAACAAATCTGCACAGTTATGGGATTTTGTTTTTTGTTAATATACTATATACATACAGTCTGCATATGCAATCTTGTGCGCGTCTAATCTCCTGAACCCTTGCACACAATTTAACGAAACTTCACACAAGGGATCTGTACTAGTTGTGCATAGTGCATGTTACTATCTTTTAGATAATATTCTGTAGAGTTATGGGACTTTGTTTTGTTACTATACTATATACATAGAGTTTGCATATGCAATCTTGTGCGCGTCTAATCTCCCGAACCATTGCACATAATTTAATGAAACTTCACGCAAGAGATCAGTACCAACCTTACTTGTGCATGGTGCATGTTAGGTTCTTTCAGATAACATTCTTCAGAGTTATGGTACTTTGATTTTTGTTACTATACTATATTACATAGAGTCTATATACATACAGTGCACACAATTGTGCAATTTTGTGTGCGTCAAGTTGCAATGTACAGTGTCAGTGTATGCAGGGGGTACATTCACCACCTTCAGTGATAGCTCTAGTTTTTGTTGTTGTTTGTTTCATGGGGGTGGGGGTGTTGTTTTCTTTTTTGTTTTATTGTCAAATCTTTAACCTCGTCAGATCTGTGGTATTTCAAATTGGGTTAACTCACTCATTAACACGCGCTACTTTGTTTTCCAATGTTCAATTTACACAGGACTTGTACACAGTCATCGCGTACCGGACACACTGGGTGTGAACTCTCAATATCATCAACAGTTATGGGCGAGGTGATATTCATTTTGTTGTAAAGTACATACATTACGATCAGATCAGTGTCAGGGCTATTAACGGTTTTATTGTCATGTTGAGGATTTTAATTGTGGCAGTATATTTGTAGATTCCCTGTGTTTGCATCGAGACATTTTGGAAGCTTAGGGAAGTCACAACTAGTCTGTTTCAAACTTTTTTTCCAGGAAATCATAATGTTTTCAGCCCCGGTCAAATGTAATCTCAATCTTCGAGTTTTGAATTCCAGTAATGTAATACTTTTGTTCTGCTTTTCACATTTATCGGTTACGTTGTCATGCCTTTGCATTTTGCATAGAGGTTTTTATTTGATGCTTGTAGTGTTTTTCAAACATAAATGAAAGAGGCGGAACTGTAACAGCATAAATATATTAAATAACTAAAGAAACGAGTACCATGTATTAATTGTGTAGAATGTTCGCTTTAAGTATTGTACTTCAACAAAGATCATAGAATTCTAGCTAAGGAACAACATAATATCAGACTCGGTTTGATTAAGTCTGCACAACATCACTCATTGCCGCTAGCACCGGTCAAACGAAATTCTGTTGAATAAAACATTTGAAAACATTGCCTTCTTTACATGTTTTATATATATACGGCTCAATGATAAGTTGTTGTTTCTTAATTCATATTTGGTCAGTAGACTGATAGAAACGGTCATCATTTACTGAATCAAGTGACTGGTGCTTGTTCCTGTAGAATTTTACCAGGCATTTGAAAGTAATTTATAACTAAACTAAAGTACAAGTCACTATATCAATTTATAGGAAGCAACATTTTTACCATTCTGGAGGTCTCGTTTCCACCTTGTCTTCAATACACCTAATTGGAATGTTATTTCAATGAAATTAAGGTCAAGTTTGAAACTCCGTTATGTGGGGACAAAATCTTTGCTACTAGATTAAATCCTAGAAAAGGCTTAATACTACATAGAAGCCACATTCTACTTGATCTAAATCCGGACAAAATACATGTAAATGCCTTTTCATATTCTGTGTCATGCTTTAAACTTTGATTTCTGACATACAAACCCTAGCAACGAGGACAAATAATAGAAAGACCTTCGGAAATCGCTTTATACTAAATATTCTACCTGATGTATATGAAACATGGTAACAACGTTTGTCTTGTCACATGTTGATCAGGATTGAAACTTGGTAACACTCTATAGACCAATTAATCTGTTGTAAATGCATTAATGTCTGCAAAGTAGTAAGAGCATCATTTCAAAAAAAAAATACATATAACATACAAAATAGATTAAGTGTGGCCGACAACAGCAGAGTAACTAAGAATTGTTACTGTATGATATGTTTCCGCAGCAGAAATAATCGTCTGGCATTTTACATGGAAAAATCGTTCAGCATACTGCTATTATTCTCAAGCGAAATAATTTAATTGGCCACTAACTTGGCGTTATCGTCTAAAATTCATATACAATAAACACCTTAACACCGAAAATGTGTTCTGAGGTATGTCAAAAAGTGAACAGATATCTCCATTTTGACCTTTCGCACTTTTAACAGAAGATAACAAAATACGTCCGACTTCTTGTGATTGGTTCTTTTTTAGGTTCCTCATGTGCTACAAAGTCTGAAGGAGTACACACGTTCGGTCTAAAGTGTGAATACATGTGCCATTGTAACAATAGCGTTGCCTGTAATAGCAGTACTGGAGACTGTCCGAATGGTTGTGATACCAAATGGTTTGGTCCAGGCTGTCAGTTTAGTAAGTATATCGTAAATAAATACAATTCTCTACCTTTCTACTTTTACATTATATTGTGCACAATATTAAAGCTACATGCTCACAGTTTTCAATGAAAAATGATAAAGTGGGTGAAAATAACAGTTAAATATTGTAGAATGTAAATGTTCTGCATTATTTCACGTTGCACGGTTTACTGCCTTCTGCACAATATTTTGGTTGTTTATAGGAATACATTTTAAAATCAAATCTAATGTTAATAAGTTTGTAACACTAGTCTTTTTCAGAGTACTCACTTTTTGTGGATTTTGAGAGATATTATTTTTTGCCTAAAATGTAGTCAGTACCTTTTAAGAAATATTACGACAAAGCTCGTAATAAAATTATGAGATGTGAATTATAAAATGTTCTAAAGTTTTAATCCTTTATACGTTTGTAAAGTATATCTACTGTTGCACGTCACTGATTTTAATATTAAATTAAGTGGTCCCCATCATTCATTATCATCATTCTTAGGTCTTTTGATTATTAGTTATTAGCCTTTTTCTTAAAGTGGGAGGTCATTTAATATGCGGTTGTAATAATTTGTTGTTTTACTGTTTGATAGCTAGGGGATAAGTCCTAGAGTTAAGGTCTAATGTAGATTAGCCGGACAAAAGCACCAAACTTTCCACAGTGTACTTTATGCATTGTAGAAAAGTTTTAAAAGGGTTTTAAAAAGTCCAATGGCAAAAATGTCTGTTTGAAGCCATTCTAAATTGGCCGCTATAAAGTATCTTATATATTTTTATACTCCACGAAGGGGAAGCATAATCTCTCCGCTTCCTCTGGAGCACTGGTTGGAATTCAGCTAAACGTCAAAAGATTCTTCACTATTAGGCCACATCTAACTGATTATCTGTTGGTCGGATTTCCCGCACCAACTTGACGTTGTTTTTTTTTTTTTGTCAAAATCAGTAGGAACGAGAAAAAAGAGGAAATTCCGAAGTGTAAGAACGCACCTTGTTTGTAATTTATCGGAACATCGGAAAAACATGTTCTCTGATACAGCCACCGATTCAAATACGTAGTCTCCCTAACCCATAGAAGGAGTACCTACCCCGGTAGTATCAGTTTATTTGATTATTTTTTTTTTTGTAATATTCGATTGCTTTAATATCGGGCATAAAAAATGGCAGATCCCTATGTCTTTGTTGTCTCAACAAACGGAAAGTATTTCAAGCAACAGCTTGTTACAGATTTGTTTATGTCTGCTTCGCTATACAATAACTTTAAAGATGAATCTTTCCACATATACAGTCGTGTTAAACCCGCCGGGGGCATGTGTGTTTCTCAGGCGCAGGTTTTTGTTGATTGTTGTTACATTCTTTGGTTTGGAAGAAATATGATACATGATTATACATCTGGAATTCTAGACATTTGCTTATATGTCACTCAAAAGTGTCAACATTTGTTTTTGTATACTTTGTATAGTCAAACCCTCAACGTTTTGGATTTTCATTTCATTTCTGACAGTAAAACGCAGCCTGCTGACTTAGAACCGAATAGTACAACCTCAGATTAGCAGGTTCAGTTGAGTGCTGTGTGATCTGCATTTGCACGTATTACCTCCATGGTAACAGATATGTTGTCCAGCACTTCAAGGGTTAAGAGGTCTAATGTCACGAACAGAGAAAATTGTTAAGTGATATAAGATAAATAAGACACTCTAGAATGATAATAGCGCTGATATGTTTCTTAATTTTTATTGTATGTCATTCAATACTCCGAAGACAATGCTGCCTAAATGTTACTCCACAAACTTTTGTCTAAAAATCTTGCTTATGAACAGAAACACACTTGATCTGGTGTTAAACACGAAACAAGTGATTATTTACTCTTTTTTTATTTTATCGCTCTTTGCTTACTTCAGTAAATGATCATTTGAAAACATTTTTTTCGCTCGATAGCCTCAAATATCTTTGAAAAAGATCCGAAGAACAATACATCAATTTTGGTGTGGCGTTAGGAGGAAATGCGCATGTTGTTTTTGTGTTCCGGTCAAATAATTTTTCACTGGGTTATTGCCCTTTGATTATTTAACAGTAATATACATAAGTACAATTCTCAGCAACTACTGGTTTAAATTTAGCGAAACCTCATGACAAGTATTGTCTTCGTATTCCGGTAGTATGATCGTTAACGGAGTTATTGTCCTGTGACTATTCAACAGTAGCACTTTAGTACAATTTTTATCTGTAGCATTCTCAGCAACAATTTGTTGTCATTTAGCTAAACTTAAAAGGAGGCTTTACTATTAAGAGTGGAAGCGCATATTGTTTCGTGTTCTTGTAGGATGATTTTTCACCGTGATATTTTCCTTTGATTATTCAACAGAGGTAAACCATAGAACAATTCTTATCTGGAGTATTTCTCAGCAACTACTGGTTGGAATTTATCAAAACTTCAAAAGAAGTTTAACTATTAAGTGCATATGCGTATACTGTCTTCGTGCTTCGGTCGAATGTTTTTACCGAGTTATATTTTCTTTGATTATTCAACAATAGTATGCTAAAGTACAATCCTTGTCACAGTATTTCT
Organism: Mercenaria mercenaria; assembly: GCF_021730395.1. Taxonomy (NCBI): domain Eukaryota; kingdom Metazoa; phylum Mollusca; class Bivalvia; order Venerida; family Veneridae; genus Mercenaria; species Mercenaria mercenaria. The sequence continues at coordinate 90,969,685 of NC_069365.1, forward strand.
TAGCAACCACTGGTTGTAAATTAGCCAAACTTCATAGGAAGCCTTACTGTCAAGAAGAGAGGTGCATTTTATCATTCTGTTCCGATCGAAAGTTATCGCCTTTTCTTAGTTCGATATTAGTATGCTGGCGTCTATTTTTTGTCCGATGTATTTCTCAGAAACCATTCGAGAGAATTTTTAAAACTTCATGGAAAGCTTCACACCCAAGAAAAGATACACGTATTATTTTATGTTCTGGTAGGATGATTTTTCACTGGGTGATTGCCCTTTAGTATTCAACATAGTATACTATATGTTGTACCATGTTTGTCTGGATATACCTCAGCAACCAGTAGCTATAACTCATAAAGACTTAGGGAACCTCACTCCTAAGACGAAATGCGCATGTTTGATTGGATGATATTCACTGAGTTATTGTCCTTTAATTATTGAACATTAGTGAACTATAGTTCTATCTTACTTAAGAGTATTTCTGAGCTGAGCAACTGCTGGCTGGAATTTATCAACTAAAAATCATAGGATACTTCACTCTCTCTCAGTAGGACTTTTGGTATATTTTCTTCATGTTCTGCCGGAATGATTTTTCAATGAGATACATGTATTGCCCTTTGGTTATTCAACATTAGTGAACTATATGCGCCAAGCCAGTGAATTCCACTTTTGTTCTTTTAATATGCCAGAATTAATTTCGGAAGCACCCATTGGTTATACCAATATTTTCTTGTCATACTTTAAACTGCCGAATTTAGTCGAAAGTCTAGCAAGTGGTAGATGAACCGCCTTACATGTTCTGTTTACTAAATGAATGGTTAAAACAGATGAAACAATTTTGATGTCTAGCTCCAGTAGTGTAGATCAGTTCTTGCACGGCATATGACGCCAGTAATTCTCTGCTGAAATGCCATCTTGCACAGGTGATGGGAGAGAGTTTTACGCCACCGTGGTTGCCTCGATAATAGAAATTTTGTTCACAACATCTCTAGCGCTGCTGCTAAATATTGTTTGCTAGGGAGTCCCATGTACTAACGGAATCGGTGGCTGGTGCCTCGGAATTTCAACAAGTTGGTGAAATATTTTAAAGAACATCAACACTGTTTAAGCATTCTCTAAGCCTTCAGTCTAATCATCATGTTTTTGTTACTGCCAGGGTATCTGTTATAAAGCCACATGTGGCGAATATGACTGCTTTGCCATAGACATTTGTAAGAAGTTGGACTTAATGTATGTGACGATAATCTCACACTGATGGCACTTATTCAAAGTGCGTTGTGTACCTGTGGTGTCTTGATGCGTTACATTCTGCATTAGAGATACAACGGATTTACTGCGTAGTTGATGTGGCCTCGTCATGACAGATCTTCTCTAATGTACACGCTAAAGTATTTGTCGCCACGTATCATGTCTTAATTATTACCATGTTAAAAGTAGTTGACCTCAGCAGGATCTCTCTTTTTACGTTACTATGATTATTACGAGTTATTGATCATCGATTAGCCACATTTCAAATTTCAAAATACCTTTTTTAGAGGTTTAGCTGTATTAATATCTAAGCTGAGTATTTTGTAAATGAGACAAACGTTCGCAAAGAGCCTCAGCGGTGAGCTAAAATGACTGAAGTTATTAATGAACACTGAAAAGAAAAGTAAACCCGCAAATTCTTAATTAGCGACATCTGCTTGCTTGCCTTCAGAGAATCTTCTTACTAAGTTTGGATTTTAGTTATGGTGTTTCGTGAAGCACAGTGCATGTTTAGTGATTGACCCCTCTACAGTTAATTGCTACACTTTCCTATTTGATGGTGCGATGACTAATAAAGTGTAGGACTCCATAATGCTTTTCTCCTAAATCTTACATACAACGGACGGAGGGAGTTGATTTTTGTCTTACAGTTTTCTTAGTCGTGCCCTTAAAAGTTAGGCTCTTGTTGCTCTGACTTCAGACAAGTTGTTGAGTACATTGGTGTAATTGTACCTTAAATTTACCTTAATTTCATGTTTCTCTTTATTTATCTCTTATTTTTGCAATAATGTTAGAGCCTTTCTCAGCGGGGATTTTATTTACATTGTGTTGTTTCGCTTGTTGAAAATAGGGTAAGTGCGAGGTTGGCATGCCCTAAACGCGTTTAAACCCCCAGTTTCCTTTATTTAGGTTACTGACCGTTCCAAGCCGATGCCCCTATTTTCAACAGGTTGTTTTGTCTGTCTTGTATTGTGTGTTGCGTATGTTTTCTTGTTTGTTGTAAGCGTTTTTCCTCCACCCCACTCCACCTTTTGCCCTCTCCTTTCCCTTGCATTTACGCTACTTTTTGCATCACCTCCCCCTTTACTTTTAGTAAGTTTTCGTGGCTCCTCTTTGTTTTGGCAGCCGAATCCCAAGACGGTAATTGATTGTTTTTTCCTACTTGTGTGGGTGTCCTGCTGTTTTCTTATGTGTTGCTCGTTCGTTTTTCTATGTTATTCAGTTGATCGTCGTTGTATGTTTATCTCTGGTACATGAGTGTCTGCGCTATTGTGGTTTACGTTGTAGTGTGACTGTTTTTAAAGAACATGGCGTTCCCTTGTATATTCGTCCTTGTTAACTTTCCCCCTTCGGATTCCTCCCCCACCCCAGACCCTATTCCGCCCCTTACCATTTCATTCCCCTTTATCAATATTTAGCTTTGAAGCAACCCGTCTGAAATATTTTTCCATTACAGCTTCTTTTTGTTGTGGGCCTACTATGTAAATGCGTGGCTCTGGGGCTGTGTTTTTTGTGCTCTGTGCTTCCGAGAAATCTACCCTTACCTATTATCTTTTGAGAGTCTATTTGATGATCTATCTAAGACGTGTTCCTTGATGTAAGAATGAAGGGTTGTTTCGCCTAAATTATCAATGGAAGTAAGACAGACAGGTCAAAAGTTAATTGCTGTACTATTGTCATTCTTCTTAAATACTGAAACAAAGTCGGTTATATGCCAATCATTTGGGACTTTAGTAAATGGAGGTTTGATATATAAAAATGAATCAGAGAGGAATCTCCGCTTTTACTTCGTGACTATTCCTTCGAAAATAATAGTGGAATAATACCTTGAGCAACTGCCTTGTGTGGCTGAATGTTTCTTAAATTTTCTTTTACACCAGACTGCAAGTATGCAGTTGCGATATCTTGGATAGATGCATATTACGTCGGTCATTTTAGGTAATTAATAAAAGGTTTTTGAATGAAGAGTGCCTTGAAATGATAGTTAATCTTTAGTGCCTGCGTTCGTCCGAGCGTAAATGGAAAAGTGTCGTATTTTTGCGACATTAGGTACGACTTGCATCTTGCTTTTTCCCCATTATAAAGACCGGATTTGTGCTTCTTAGATTATGATGTTACTGGTGTTATTTGTTGTTTGGTGGATGATTCTTCGGCAAGAAGATTTCAGCTACTAGTATCATTTGGTAGCCTTATCGCTGGTTGATGATATAACCATTTTGAAAGTTCTGTCATTCTCCTTGTCAGTCGTCTTGATGTTGAATTCATCTAGAGGTAATTAGGGTGGGCCGATGGTCTAGTGGTAACGCGCTTGACTGTCAGACCAGAGGTCCGGGGTTTGAATGCCGGCCCACTTGAAATTTCTGAATAATGACATCCCCTATTTGACAACTCAGTCATTCCTTAAAAGCAGAGAAAATCTCCTATATAAGTGCCCCCCCTCCCCACTCCCCCTCCCCCTCCCCCTAAAAGACAGACACTTTAATCCCCAATAAACAGGATCCTGTCTGGACCAGTCTGATAAGGGTCCATAAAACCGCTGTAGACTTGACATGTAGTCCATGTCAGAGGATCATAAATTTTTTTGATATGTAAAGCTAATTGGTTATTTCCAGTGCTATACATTTCACTGATCGAAATGCAGATTTTTTTCAGATTATGCACAAAATTATTTTAATTGATAATATACTAATTGTAATTGCTTATTCTTGTTGAGTAATGTCCTGACGAATTAAATTATAATTCTTACATCAAGACAATTCTCACCATTTTAGAAAAGTCTCATATTTCATGAAAAAAATAAATATATAATTATTTAAAACTCAATAAGAGAAATGACAAACATTTTTTCTCAATTATTAATTAATTATGATCTTTTTATCTAAGTAACAAAATGAAAACAGAAAAATTGAATATTGCTGGATTTTGATATTAGAAATTAAGGAAGCGCTCAGTTGCATTTTCAATAAATGAAAAAAATATGGACTTTCATGATAAAATCCAGCAATAAACAGATATCATAGTTCAAAATACAGATGATTTATTTATAGATGAATTCTTCATTCTTTTTAAAAAAGTGCCTGATTGCATTTTCCTTATTTAATTTCTTTTATAAAAATCAAGCAATAATGAGATATAATTCTTTATAAAGCTTGATTAATTGAAAAATTGATATGCTGTTGTATTTTATCACTTTGTTTGTTTAGTCCCAATTTAATCAGGCTTTCTAAACTCGTTATAGAAGTGAGAACTGGTTTGCTATAAAGGTGAAAAATATCACATGCAATCTATGCACTGCACAGAAGCTATACAGTAGATTAATATGATAAACGGAAGCAAGTCTATCAATCGTCCAGTTTTACTGCCAATACGCGGACCCTAGGCCACTTACCTTGCATACCAGAATCAGTGTCTTTAACGTTTTACATTCAACGTGGTAATACTTGGAATGAAATATACTCTGCCATTCTTGTATCTGCACCAGGGATAATATCTGAATATACCCTTATCAGTTTCATGTCATTTTTGATGCTCTTGTAGATAATAGTTTTGCACAGAGTAGCCTGCGCGATTTCCTTGAAAGATGTCCGTGGTTTGCTAGCTGATAATGTAGCAATAAAAGGATAAAGTGTTACAAAATAAGATTGCATTTGGTGGATGTATACGCAAAACGTTTTATCTTCAAAATTTGAATCAAGACTTTTATGTGTTTTGGTGTGATACAAACATAAACATGTTTAGGATATTGTTATGTGCTGCTGACATAGCCACCCAATATATATTTACGACTTGCCTTCTGCCCCACGTCAGTACTCTTGAGAATATCAAACATAGAAACGTGAACTGACAAGAATTTGTACCAAGATGGTTACTCAAGGACAAGAGTATCCCGGATATGTTTTAATAATGAACATATGGAGAAATACTCATTTGACATTTTGATACAGGGATGGAAATTTTAATATATATTGTTCCAGATACTTACTTATGAGATCGTACTCAGTTTTTGTATTTATGATTGTTATAATTTATTTTAATACATCACACGAGGATGCACATAACATGTTCCGAAGAAAGGCAGAATTCACTTTCTATGTAGCTGTCTTCAACCATTTTGAACACAAAAAGCATGGCCGCCAATTTATATTGCTAAAGCTTATGCTGATTGTTACATTTAGGTAAATACATACTGCACAATCGATGAAATAGGATATGCTTAAGTTACTTAACATCTTATATTAAAACACAACAGATAAGGCCCACATGAAAGATTGGGAAACCAAATGTGTAGCCTCATTAAATAAAGTCTTTACTTACTTACTTACTTACTTACTATAATGCATGAATGTTCATTTTAAGAATTTTAGGGCGGCCTTTATTAAATACGTTCAACGTAGTAACATAATTTTCTGCAACCATGGTACCCTTTACAAGTGTGTTTTGCTAAATTTAAAGAAGAAAAGTGTGCAAGTATCCTTCGCTCAATTGGTAAGACAAAATCTATACGTTTATTTATATGTCATATCTTAATTGTTTTAACATGACAGCCATCCTTAGTTCTAAAATATCAAACTAATTATGTATGACCTCGTTATCGCTTTTTATCGTTTAGTAATGATTTAAACCATTTTGTAGAAATAAAGTCAAATAAAGTCACAAGCAGCGTTATTGAAATATACTAAAAGTTGCCAAATTGATGCAACATTCTTTCCTAAGAGAAAAACAAAAGTCCGAAAATCAAAAAAAAAAGAAGTTTGTTTTATGATTGTAACCCGTCGAAGTTGCTGTTAAAACATTTTTGTACAATATGTAGTCTGATTTATGTTCCGTGAGCAGACATCTCGTGCAACTAACTTTTATCATAGTCTTATTTTCAGATTTTTGTATCTTTGCAATTTGTGACATTCAGGAAATGTAGCAGAAAATGGAGTGGCCAGACATTTAGATAACATTCCAGAGGGGTCTGGGGCACACAGAGCAAATGACGGGAGTACGGAATCTTGTAGTTTCACAAACGTACCGACAGGCAACAGAAGTAGAAGCCCTTGGTGGAGGGTGCAACTACCACATAATGAAACAATTCAGAGTATGGAATTTGTCACGAAAGACGAATATTTGGGTAAGTACAAACTGATTTAGCGCATGAAAAGTATGCAGCCTGTTACAGATAAAACTTAGGGCAGATTTTGTATTAGTTCAGATGAACGACCATTTGATATTAGTAACAAAAGACGAACTATAAGTGTATCCTCTACGTTTGGTGTGTCGTTTACATGTACAAAAGATAATAGGAAAGGGTAAATTTCTCGGAAGCACAGAGCACCAAAAAACAGCCCCAGAGTAAAGATAAAAATCATATTATTATAATAATTACTATTTAGAATTAAACTTGCGCCAGAAGAATAGCAGTCTTATTGTACCCCCGACAACAAAGTTGTAAGGGGGTGTATACTGGTTTCAGGTTGTCTGTCTGTCCGTCTGTCTGTCCGGAGTCACAATCTTGTGCGCACCATCTCTCCTCAACCCCTTGACACAATTTTATGAAACTTCACACAAGTGATCAGTAACAACAGTAGTTGTGCATGGGGCATGTTAGGTTCTTTCAAAAGAAAATGCAGAGTTACGGGACTTTGTTTTTTGTTACTATACTATATACATAGACACAATCTTGTGCGCACCATCTCCCCTCATCCCCACTTGACACAATTTAATGAAACTTCACACAAGTGATCAGTAACAACAGTAGTTGTGCATGGGACATATTAGGTTCTTTCAGGAAAAAAAAATGCAAAGTTACGGGACTTTGTTTTTTGTTACTTTACTATATACATAGACACAATCGTATGCGCACCATCTCTCCTCATCCCCTTGACACATTTTAATGAAACTTCACACAAGAGATCAGTAACAGCAGTAGGTGTGCATGGGGTGCGTTTGGTTCTTTCAGAAAAACTATTAGCAGAGTTACGGGACTTTGTTTTTTATATACATAGACACAGTCTTGTGCACATCATCTCTCCTTATCCCCTTGACACAATTTAATGAAACTTCACACAAGTGATCAGTAACAACAGTAGTTGTGCATGGGACATGTTAGGTTCTTTCAACAACAAAAAATGTATAGAGTTGTGGGACTTTGTTTCTTGTTAACATACTATGTACAGTCTGCGTATGCAATCTTGTGCGCGCCTAATCTTCCGAACCCTTGCACACAATTTAATGAAACTTCACACAAGTGATCAGTACCAACCCTAGTTGTGCATGGTGCATGTTACGTTCTTTTAGATAAATATTCTGCATAGTTATGGCACTTTGTTTTTCGTTACTATACTGTATACATACAGTCTATATACGTACAGTCCACATAATTATGCAATCTTGTGTGCGTCAAATTGCAATGTATTGTGTCAGTGCATGCGGGGGGTACTTTCATCACCTTTAGTGATAGCTCTAGTTTCTTCGGTATAAGTTTTATTTTTCTTTATTCTGTTTGTCTTTTAGAGGCATGCCTATACACATGAACGAGCATTTGATAATAAGTGTGAGTGCACCGTTAGGCGAAAACAGTTTAAACGCTTATATGATATTGTCTTTACACTATTTAACAGATACTTTTAATACAGTGTACGACTTTTTCTGTTGATGTTATTCTGCTGTCATTTTTGAAAGTTGTGATTTGAATGAGGAGTCACATGTAAGTATTTTTCTTGGTCAAATAAAAAAATGTTGTGATAGCATTGTCAAATGATCGGAAATTTGGACACGTCGACTTCATGTTAATTTAGTCAAATAAGCCAATGTTTTGATATTAAAAGCTAGAACAATCTGACTAAAGTACTTGGTCTTTCTAAACGAAGATCTGAGAATGACCCATTCACATTCGTCTTCTGTATATTTTGGATTTCCAATATTGTTTTTTTATTTTTGCAAATCTATTTTATTTTAACCAATCAGACGACTTGTTCGAATGTCAAAGAGTAAGAAAAATGTGCAGTCAATTCTGGGCTCGAACGCGAGACCCCTCGCTTACAGAGCATACAGACTGAGCTAACCGGCTATCTGACACATTACGACACGAATTGTAAATATCAAGGCCAACTATAGATTTGCAAAATGTTGTAAGTTAAGCTCTGATTGGCTAGTGAAAGGGTCGTGAGAACGAAGCTATCAATAGCTCTTTCTCAGATCCTAAGCGTAGCGTAATAGGAGATGTACTTTAGTCAGATTGAAGCTAGATATAACTTATCTTCATATTATATATTATTCCTCGCTTACATGTATGTGATTTAATCATATGGATTCATGTTGATTCTATGCAATTATATATGGAATTATAGATGTTTATATCCCATTACCTACACAAAAAAGTATATAAAAAAATAAATAAAAGGAAAACAACATTTTTTTTTTTGAATTGTGACACATTCCTAAAACAGAGATCAGTGCACAAAATGCTTGTAAAACTTTACCAGTATGGAGATTCTGCTAAAAAAAAGTCTTGTCCAACCCTGGACTTTGGTAAAATATTTATTCCTATTAATGTTTTTGTGGTCTTAAGCAATATAGTTCGTTTTGCTTTTGACTCAGTTTCAGACTTGTTAGAATAACAGATTCAATTCAGACTTTATAAATAATAGAGTTTCGCTTAAGACGATGCTAGGGGACATCGGGAGGTGGTGTAGTTCACTGACTCAGTAAAATGAGTCTGTTTCTATTTTGCTTCGATGTATTTATTTGCTGCAGATTATACATTAGATATTGAAAATGGCTTTCTAAAAATGCTTAGGTTTATAAACTGTCTAAATGTAATAAAAAGTCACACCTTTGACGATTTTTATCTTCGATTTCCTTTAAATATGTTTTAACTTCCGTTTTGTATTATTGTATCCATTTGTTTTTATTGACATGCATGCTGTCGAAGTGCCCGTATATACATATACGAATACCCTTTCACGTGCAGAATGCTTTTTGGAGCCTGCGTTCTTTAAAGTAGATTTTCATGTCAGAGTTTTGTTACACGTTTGTTGTTGTGTTGGTATATATAGTAAGCAATTCCATAAGTTATCGTTGTGGTAATTTCTGACGTGAATAATTATTGTGCTTGTTAAAATAAATCTATAACGGCACTTTACATTTTGAATATCATTATTCTTCTGTTTTATTTTACCAAAATTGCATATAGAATTTACATCATTTTCATTGTTTGAAAAACATTTGACGTCCTGAAATAATGCCACTAAACTAAACCAAATCTATAAAAAGAATGCATTTGCAAAAAGTATACAGAAGTTTGTGACATGATTTCCACTACGACATAATTGTAACAATTGATAGTTAGTGTTCAGAATTACCCAAATTACTGAAAGTATGTTTAACTTATTGCCTGAATTTAAACGTTAAGTCTTTTAGTCTTAATTTGTTCTGAGGTTCATCGTCCTGATTAATCAACGGTCACACATTTTTTTTTGTAATTGAAGCAGACCATTGAGTCTGATTCTCAACACTAGAATTTATGCTTACAAGTCTATTGTCTCATTTACAGGTTATTTCAAAGGATTTAAAGTTACAGTTGAGAATGTTCCAGCAAGCAAGGATACTGATGTAGCATACTACCCTCCTGCTTCTCAAGTACAATTGTGTTACCAGCATAGTAATTTTGCTCCCACCAACAGGAAGATTTATGTCACCTGCCATAAACCTCTTGAGGGAAACTTGGTGAGGTTACATCTTGCAAAGACAAACACGCAACTTGTGCTTTGTGACGTCAAAATAAACGGCGGTAAGATATTTAGAAATAAAGTTTATTACTACATTTTGGAATGTGTTTTAAATGGATTTGTTACATTGCAATACAAAATAAAGTGATACGATTCGTACCAAAGTACAAAAACGACTGATTTTTTGTATCTGTTCTGTTATTAATAAAGTGACTGTCTTAGATGATAAAAACGCTTGATTTCACTGTATTGCACAACTTCATTCTGGTTGGCCAGATAACCGCACTTTATAGACATTGTTACATGATATTTAATGGTATTTACTTCCCTACTGAAAAGTGAACTTACATTTACGACATTGCATAATTACTAAAACAGCTGTCAATTTGAAAATTACAAATCAATTTGTAATAATAATAATAATAATAATAATTATAATGATAATATTAATAATAATGATAGTAACAACAACAATAATAATAACAATAACATATAATTGTCTAACATAATATAAATTTAAATATTCTTAAGCATAACAAACCAATCAACAGGAAACACACATATACAAATGAAACGACATACATGTAAGCGCCCGTAGTCTGAGAAAAAAGAAACACATATATTTTTAAATGCAATAAGTTGTTAGCGAATTGCTGCCGAAGGAATGTAATAGGTGCACATGATTAATTGGTAGAAACAATAAAATTGGAGCACGGATATCTTATATTGGTATAACACTGATCGGAATGTTAAGTTACTTTGAAAACGGTTACACTAAGGTCAAACTGTACCTTTTTCTTAAAAGAGACCATCTTTATATACCAGCTAATTCAGTAATCAGTGAACTCTTACAATAATGTGCAGTCAGATTTTAAATAACCAACTTCGAAGTTTAGAATACACACCAATTTCAGTACGAAAATTACGTTCATTTTTGAAAATTACATTTACGAAAATGCATATTTTTTGTTCTATAGTAATCTAATAATAGTATTTGGTAAATATATATGTTGTTTTGTTGCGTGAACAGTAAAATAAAAGAAACATGATGTTTTTGTGCCTCAAGAAGTTAATGCACCAGTTTAAACAGTATTAAACTATTATTATTAATATATCAATTCTGCGCTTTCTCCGTTCACATAAGATCCAGAATGGTTACTGACACAATCAAGCTTTAACTGCCCTATCACGCGCCGTAATTAGGTCACTTATCAAAGGAATCATGCACTGATCACGCAGCGTTTCCATAAAATCTTCACACCGTGATAAATAGCATCCGACTAAATGGGATGTAAATAGGCTGATCACTACCAAATAGAATGTAAGCCTCCGCAGGTCTAGTCACAAGTAGTCCAAATATAAATAGTACTAATCTTTTTTCCTTTCCTAGTGCATTTTCTCGGCAGCAACGTGCTTACTTTTACCCTACCGCGTTTCAGTATGTATCACTTTGCATTGTAATGAAATCGGCATGTTCCTATCGCATGCTAGATAAAAATGGCGGCGTAAGAATTTAATGTCACGAAAAGAGAAATTGAAAGAAGCGAAAAGTAGTAAATTCAGCAGGTTGTATTTAACGAACTGTAGTTTTCTTATATAAAAGTTAACAGCCCCTTTTCTTTTTGTTTTTCTAAAGTAGCGATCTAGTTCTTTATGGGAATATAAGTCTCTGAAAATCTGATATGCTAGAAAATGTCGAAACACCGTTATGAAGTGAGTGGATTTTATATGAAATAAAGAACAGCTGGATTTAGTGGTGTTCAGCCTATAAGGGGCAATACATGTTATTTTCTGAAAGCCCTCGAAAATGATTGGAAATGCCATTAATCTATTCTTTATGATGTAAAACGGTAACAAATGGCTGAAAACGCTTAAATTTCTTGTGTTTTTGGAATTTAGATCGAATTTTCGACCAGGTGGCACTATTTTGGTTCGTTTTAGGACCTAGTAAATGTCTTTTCTCGCATTTTAGCACTTCAGTTGTCTAAATAATATTGAAAATTAGCATGTTTCTGAATGAAAATGACAAACATCGTAACGATTAAATGGATGGTAAATGTAAATTCCACGAATAAGGTAAAATTAATTGAAATATTGCTTGCACAGGGCTAAATTTTGCATATTTTTGGGGATGGGGGTGACCTGTAATGAATTGTCATTTCTCTACATTTTCTCAATATTTTGTACCAAAACAAAGTAGAATCATTGTGAAATAGGTGTACCTTGAGAATGAATGCAAATTCATGGAAAAATAAGACAAAAATTTTCTCTTATAGGCTGATCACTACCAAATAGAATGTAAGCCTCCGCAGGTCTAGTCACAAGTAGTCCAAATATAAATAGTACTAATCTTTTTTCCTTTCCTAGTGCATTTTCTCGGCAGCAACGTGCTTACTTTTACCCTACCGCGTTTCAGTATGTATCACTTTGCATTGTAATGAAATCGGCATGTTCCTATCGCATGCTAGATAAAAATGGCGGCGTAAGAATTTAATGTCACGAAAAGAGAAATTGAAAGAAGCGAAAAGTAGTAAATTCAGCAGGTTGTATTTAACGAACTGTAGTTTTCTTATATAAAAGTTAACAGCCCCTTTTCTTTTTGTTTTTCTAAAGTAGCGATCTAGTTCTTTATGGGAATATAAGTCTCTGAAAATCTGATATGCTAGAAAATGTCGAAACACCGTTATGAAGTGAGTGGATTTTATATGAAATAAAGAACAGCTGGATTTAGTGGTGTTCAGCCTAAAGACAGCAGCAGGTACACAAGAACAAGACGTTTTACACATTCAGTAGTTCTGAATAGGCTTTTTTAATTATGATAACTTCGACAACATGTCGACATTTTATACATACACAAAATGAACCGTTTTGTTTTGCAGGTAGAAATTTGGCGTTTCGGAGAAATGTCACATTCAGTTCAGCATTGAACGAGATTAATTATCCATCTACAAATGCAGTGGACGGCGTATTTAAAGACATCTGGCCGTTTTGTTTTGCACTTGATGATAATTGGATACGAACGACTCACTGGTTAACTATAGATTTGGGTCACTTGTCGTTTATTACCCTCTCACGTATTACCAAGTTCTCAAGGACAGATGGTTTGCAATTTTCTATCTAAATCTAAACGTAGTTTATATTGTCGTTCCTTCCCCTCCATCAATATTTAGCACAATTTTATATGTACTTGTTGGATGTTTGAAGCAACCCGTCTGAAATATTTTTCCATTACTGTAACAGCTTCTTTTTGTTGTGGGCCTACTATGCAAATGCGTGGTTCTGGGGCTGTGCTTTTGGTGCTCTGTGCTTCCGAGAAATCTACCCTTACCTGTTATCTTTCGTCTCTCAGTTGCATGTTATAATAGTAAATTGTCACTCACATTTGAATTGTATGAATTAATGTTAAAAACAAATAATAAAATTACTCTTGAAATTTTATATAACTTCTTAAACTAAGAGAGAAGTTCATATCGATACCCTTCTTTTAATATTTCGGTTTTATACATTTCCAAACTCAAAATGGAGAGATAGATAAGATTAAACAAAAGAAAAATAATACCTTTAAATAATTTAATTAAATGGTATTAAACACGAAAGTGCTACTAAAATATTAAATACCAGTAAAAGGGAATATTACCTTTTAACAAGCTAACCTAATCATATCACAATAAAACTTTGAACTAAATAATACATTGTTCGTACGTTTTCACGTTTTTATTATAAATTAAAGGTCCTTCATCGTCAGAATTGCTATCAATTAATATATTGTGAGTAAAGTTCACATTCTTGTCTGGTATATTTTACATATTCTAAACTTATTTAAAGACGAAACATCACAGTAAAATAAATGTGACACTTTCTCTACGATACATTTTAGATATAAAAAATAACTGGAAGAGAATTCTTACAGCGTCTTACTATGACGCCTCTCTTGTGTACCATATGCAATTTATAATAGTGACAGCTGCCCCACTCACCCGGGCGTCGGCTTTGGAAATAAATGAGATAGTCGCTATCTCATGAATACTATGTGTAAAGTACTGGATTGAAACTTCCTTTCACAGTTATTAGAATTACTGAAATAACCAAGTACGATAACTAATAGTTGCATGTAATACATAACACATTTTCGAATTAGAAGTTGCCTGTCTTGCCAAGTTTCCCTTGTGTAATTGAGAAAATGTCGAATTTATTTATTTCTATTAATAAACCCAATTTATAAAGCGTGCTATGATAAAAACGTTCAAAGGCGCTTCACAAAGAACAAAGGCAGCCAATCAGGTCATATATCTCGTCCTCTACTAGTACAAGTACAGAGTGATCTGACCAGAGGGACAGAGCGAGACAAATCCTCCAGAACTGTCCGGCTAACTTAACCTAGTTCTTTACGAATAGACAGTTTAATTTTCAACGTGCCCGATGTAAATAGAGTCTGTAAAAAGATCTTTTGAAGCATAGCATGCAATCGTGAAGAATGATAGCAAGCTCAGTTTGATTGGGTCTGTTCATGAGATGTAATGAAATGTGCAACACTTCTCACGTCTGCTAGCACCGACATTAGCTGAACTCTATCATACATCCACTGAATGAATTCTATGATCCAAAAGGAACAGAAAATATAACAATACTGAACACAAGTACGGGGAGACTTGTAAAAGAGCCGATCGATAAACGTCTTTCCTAGAAAGAACCAGCACTACCCTCTTAGTCAGTTGGGAGACACTGAATAAAAGTCTCAGACCAAGATATAGAGAGAACTGTCTTACGGATAGCTCTTACTAATGATACGCTTTTGTTCTAGTGCTTCGGTGTACACCTTTCATTTCTTTTGCTGCTTAAACTCCTAGAAATGAGAACATAAACAAACAAATGCTATGCATGAAATAGGGCGAACACATGTTTCAAATAAGTTGAGATTACTCGTGAATGTAATAAGAATTTTTGCCTAAATAAACACGAATTTCGTCACTGAATTGAATTCACTGAATTGAATTGATATGAAAAAACGTTACATGGTTGACAGCCACATTAACACATGGACAGAAAAACTTTGCTTTCCTATTTTGATTAGAACGATTTATATACTGTTAAATTAAATTAAATTTAGAATTTGCTTAAAATTTATTGATATGGGATTCGGCAATTTTTATATAGATCGATATTATTTATTAACAATGTCACTTATTACTTAACATTTTTCAGATCGTATCAGGAATTATCTGTTATATGTATCAAACACAACAACAGAAGCTGATGCTGTAAATGTCTATAACGATACAGGGAACAAACCACCAAATTTAAAAGTAACCCTAAATGTAATAGGACGTTATGTTACAATAAAGCGACTTTCTGCACATAGAACACTAGTCTGTGAAATGGAAATATATGGAGGTAAAAAGATAATGTATTTTTGTTCATGCGTTTCGGAGCTTTATCTACAAAGGATGTAATAATTATCAGTTAAACAATTTCATGGCATGGAAATACAAATGATCGCTATAACTGATAAAAATATACGGAAATATTTTACTGCATGTAAATGTTTACTTAAAAAGAAAACTCTTTCTTCCAAGGTTACTCAAAATTACTGAAAGAATAAGTTTCTTTCAAACTGGAAAAAAGGTTAAGTTGATTTCTTTTGTGTAAACAATACATTACATTCCTTATGCTCACTCGATGATGTGAATTAGATATTCCGACGCAACAAATGTTTAATTATTGAATATGATATTTCTGCGTAAGCTCTAAAATGAGAGGTGTGCGTTTCTTTTTCATGAGATACTTACGGAAACAACGTGGTATCATGTGGTCACTTGGCCACGATAATTTATCTAGTTTTCACGGGCTAGCATCTAGTGGGAATAAGATAATGAATTTTTAGTACTAAATAGTATCTGGTCCCATGAGTAAGGCTTCAAGATAAAAAAAATCGCACCAATATTTCGTTGTCGTGAGATAAAAAGCATAAACGTGTCACCTCGGAGCTGCCGTAGATTTCTGTATGCCTAAATGACACATTAAGATATTCGTATTGCATGTAAACAAAGTGACGACAATAAACAGAACAATTTTACATGAACACGGACTAAAAAGATATTGTGGCTCTTATTACCCGTCCACTTTCTGAAAATAAAATATCTTGATATTACTTTTACCAAAATGAGAGAAATGTCAAAATACAACACACAAAATGCAATACACTCTTGATAAATGTTCCAAGTCTACCTACATTTGTCAGGGTATTTTCAGTGTAACTTTCATTAACTGCGAGTCGCCATCAAACATATCTATCTTGCATGTTGCTCTGAACTTTCCTAACGGAAACAATGAAAGGGATAAAGATGAAATAGAAGATTTATGACAATTCATACCTACAAACATTATATGAAGCTATTTTGTCTTTAATGAAATTCAGCCATGGAATCATGCGATCGTTTTCCTTTTGATATAGACTGCATGGCGGGAAAATGTGGTTATGACTGTTCGGTGGAATGTCGGTGTAAGACTATAGAAGACAAAATATCAGGAGTATGTACCTCTGGTTGTGAGGGTAGATGGACCGGTCCAGGCTCACAGTGTGTTAACGGTGTGTATATAATAACTTTATACTTCTTGAAAATGAGAAATAAATATCAGAACTCCAGGGATAACGTACAGATTAAATCAGTCTTTGTTTAGTGAATTAAAATTTAATTGTTTCTCAGTCAATATTACTTTTGTAAATCAGAGAAACATGTAATTGGTATTTCACATATCACTTTGTCAAATACATTTATGTAAGTTTTCAAATATTCATCATGAAAACTTGAATGAAATATTTTTCATATAAGATAGGAAAATTTTCTTCGTAAATAAATTCTTTCTCTTTTTTTACTTTCAAAATAAAACAAATTTTACATAAATGAAAAAATGCCGAACTTAAAAAAATGTAGTATGTTGTGATCCAACTCACATTGCTTTAATTACACTTTATGAATGTGCTTGGTGTTATAAAATGTTAAAGACATTAAAATATTGTCAGGCTATTCTTTGCAGAATGCGGAACGTTTCAATGGGGTCAAAATTGCACAAACCCGTGCGGTAAATGCAAAAATTCCCAATCATGTGATGTGATAAACGGATATTGTCCATTCGGTTGTCAAGACGGATATGTTGATAGTCCACTGTGTGGCACTGGTATGTATAAAATGCACTGCATGCACGGGTGTAAATTTAAGACATAATGTTTTCTGAACAGTGATTATGATTTTTAACGAAGTCATTGATTGTAGTTCAGATTTGTAGGAATTATACAAAGAGGACACAGTCCGAGTGGTACAACGATACGCACCTAAAAGAAAAAAATGATTCTGTTGAACATGAATTGGTGTTTTGTTCTTTCGAGTTTGGCATAACATCCACCACAAAGAGCGTCTGGTTTGTCTCGTATTCATTTTTACAGCGCCACAACGCTCTAACGAATTTATGTCAGGGTTAGATTTATGCGCTAGATATTCTTTGATAATTTGGCTAAAGTCCTGATGTGGTTAATACCATTATAAGTGTACAGAAATAACATTCAGTCATTTCTTTGCATTTTAAAAAGTAGCAAGGGCCATCGATCTTTACAACATCAAGGTAGAACAGACAAAAAGGCCGATGCACTTTAAGTTGTAATTTGCCATCTGATAAAATGCATATAAAATATCTTCAAATCCAGTAATAAATTTTTAGTCGTTGTTTTTTATAATGCAAAACGCTTTCATATGTGCCTTTGAAGTGATGAAAACATTGACAGGTTGACTTAATGCGAGGTTTCCAATATCCAAGTCTTCCTGGATATACTTTCGGTGTCACCATCGATCCTTTAACACTTGTGGCGTAACTATGATTTAAACCCCAACCACATTTGTACATCTGACATTTAGAAATAACCGCAACTGTAAAACCGTTATTGAATATAAGTTTTATATATCATGTGAAAAGCTATATTGAATATTATTTTTTAATGGTTTGAAATACGCCGAAGCGTTTTAATACTTGAAACTTTGCGTGTCCATAAATTAAACATAAAATATTTTAACTATTTAAACGTAAGTACGCATTATTTTATTGAGAATGTCCGGATGGCACATATGGTGGAAACTGTTCGCTCGACTGCAGTGGTAATTGTTTCGACAGAGATGCATGCAGAAAATCTGACGGATATTGCGAGAGAGGATGCAGTCCAGGTTATACAGGCGACAAATGCAATCGAGGTAAAAGATCGTTTCTTTTGTAATACATGTGAAATGTATAGATGTTTTATCATCTACTCATAACACAAAAAGCATTGCTGAGTAAAACGTTATTGCAAAAAGAAAAACGAAAAAAAAAAACACAATTTAATTTTCTATTGCAAATGGCTGTCTATAGCTTAAGAGCCAGTTCATACCTGTATCTATAATTCACCTCTATGTATGGTTACAGGGCACCTTGTATTTGTTTAATAAACGGACGACGCTGGGGCCGTGTATCTTTGTCGAAACCTCTGTCTGTCATCCCTGTGTATGGCTACAGGACACTTTGTATTTGTACAGATAAAACGGGCGTCACTAGGCCTACTGTCACTCGTGTGCATGGTTTTAAAGCGCCATGTTTTTTAACGACGTTGGGCCCCGTGATCAGCCGAACCTTCCTCAACCCGTATACATGGCTTCTGCGCACCTTGTTTAAAAACATAAAAAAACATGGTTATTGTGATCAACCTAACATCCTCACATGCTACCCAGAGCAGCATTTTTTAAAATAATTATAATTTTTTCTGTATACAGTTGTCAAATTCTAACCAAACTAAGAATCCTTTCAGTTGTGTACAATGATGGTCTCCTATATCCGCGTAGTTTAAAGGTCCAATACTAAGGAAAGTGAACATTTTAATTTCTTTTAAAAAGCACAGAAACTATTTCATTTTATTGGAAAATGAAAGTTGGTATGTAAAAATTCGAAATAAATCGCAGTATATATACAATTATTTTTCTATGAAGTATGAAGAAAGTTAAAAAGACCTGGGGGGTCATTCTGTCGATTCATTGAAATTTCAACATAATACGCATACATTTCTTTGAGTTCCAAAGACCTTCTGTAAATTTTGACCTGCCAATCTTCATTATTTAGTGTCTTGCAGAAGTCTATGCACTGGCTATGAAAAAAATTGCCAACTCACTTTCCCTTAGTAATGGACCTTTAATTTGTCACCCGGATTTTAATTGGGAAATGAATGGGCTGTAATGATAGTGCCATCGCAAGAGTCAGTGATAACGTGTTAATATGTGGTCGGTCCCAGATTCCTGCCTGAAATATGACCAAATTCGATATTTCTATGATTGTCCGCCAAAAGATTTAACCGGTAATGATTAAATTGTGACAAATTTGATATTTCTAAGTTATATCGCCCTATGGGGATAGTGATTAAAGACAATACAGCGGCTTTCAAAATAATTGATATGCATATACCTGAATATTTGCTTCTTTACAGAATGCACTTCTGGCTTGTATGGAATAAACTGCACGTTACGTTGTAGTGTAAACTGTGATAATGTAACCTTAGATTGTCATCATGTGAATGGAACATGTTTAAGTGGATGTGTCGCCGGATGGAAAGGACAAATGTGTGACAAAGGTAAACGCTGTATATCTAAATTACAACATAAAATTAGTTTGTTTGCCTTTCATTTTAGCTGTTTTGTAACGAAAGAAAACTATCGTGAAAACGTTAACATTGCTTACATAGGGTAGGTGTATTTATCTGTGTGTTGAGTAATGCTTATACTAGTGTATATGGTAATACAAATGAACATGACTGTATAGTCTTGCATACATGGTAGAACATACATATAATGACAGTACGAAAAATACTATTTCTGTTATGACAAAAATTGGAGGGCCTGGTACGGTACAACCATATTTGGGCCAAATCCATTAAAACTGTACGACAAAGATTTTAGGGTGGACTGACTGACAGACGGACGGTTGAAGTTACAAGGCGGCAACTATGAGCTTACTTTTGTATATCATTTTCAACAGAAACATAAGAATATTTCATTCCCTTAAGGACCAATCTGACTAAAGTACCTGATCTGAGAATGACCCATTCACATTCGTCTTCTGAATATTTTGGATTTCCAATACTATTGTCTTTATTTTCATAAATCTATTTTTATTCTCATCAATCAGACGACTTGTTCGGATGTCAGAGTAAGAAAAATGTGCAGTTAGTCAATTGCTCGAACCTGGGACCCTTCGCTTACAGAGCAAGTGTCTCATGGACTGAGCTAACCGGCTATCTGACACTTTATGGCACAAGAATTGTAAATATCAAAAACCAAGGCTAAATATAGATTTTCTTAGCTTGCAAAATAATGTAAGTAAGCCTTGATTGACTAGCGGAAGGGTTGTTAGAACGAGGCTATCAATAGCTCGTCTTCAGATCCTAAACGTAGCGTAATAGGAGATGTACTTTAGTCAGATTGCTTTAGGACTTGTTTCATTTTAAAGTCATGAGCTGTGTAATAAATTTTGCTTTGTCTATTTAGAGAGTTAAAGACCTTTCCAAAAATCTTTAGGTTCATATACTTTCAAAACGAAAGAAACCTGTAAGAATGAAACTGTTTAAGCGTTGTGTGGCATTTTGAATTTTTTTCTCAATACAGTTTTCTCAGAGTTATCTGAAAGGTTGTTTCAGATTTGCATTCAATGTTTCGTATAAAAATAATAGCTACATTTTTGGAAAAGAATCTTTCGTTTGTTTGTTTGTAAAAATAATGTAAATAGATTTACTAGGTTTAAAACAGCGGGTTAGCTATTCTGCTCAGCATGATGCAAGTACAACTTCTATAATACTTTAAACTTTAATTTTCTGATAACAGTATGTGATAAAAGTACATGGGGAGAAAACTGCGAGAAAACATGTGGATTTTGTTTGAGTGGATCATGTGATCGTTTCAACGGTCGGTGTGTAGGAGAATGCCTTCCCGGATACAAAACAACAAACATGTGCATTGAAGGTATGCGATTGTGAATAATTACTATTTAGTTCCTTTTCTGAAGTCTTCTTATAATACGAGGGTTGATAGGGAAGTTCGAAGACTGTTGCTAGAAAAACAAAATGCAACTCTGTATACCTTAAAATGACATATATTTTAAAGGTTATTATATTTTTCAACGATATATAAATATTAGGTAAAAATATTCAAAATAAGTAAGCTACAGCATATTACAATAACACATTAAGGCGTACAAGGAGTACGCCAGCGTACAACAAGTAATATAATGTCAAAATAACATTAAAGTTTCAGTTACATATTTTTAACGTAATCACCGCGGATTTGGGGGAATTTTTTATGTCTCTGTAAC
Organism: Mercenaria mercenaria; assembly: GCF_021730395.1. Taxonomy (NCBI): domain Eukaryota; kingdom Metazoa; phylum Mollusca; class Bivalvia; order Venerida; family Veneridae; genus Mercenaria; species Mercenaria mercenaria. The sequence goes on from NC_069365.1 coordinate 90,991,011, forward strand.
TATTTAGCGTAGGTTTAGATGAGCCTGTCATTGTCGTATGACGAAACACCATTTTGCTTATGCATGCGAAACTCACTGGCGTCTTCAAATCGAACGCCTCGTAACACTACCTTGGTCTCCGGAAAAACACTAAAGTCAAAGGGGGCAAGAGCTAAACTGAAGGATGGATGCTGAAGATTTTTTTTAATCGAGCGAGATGATTTCATTATAAGTATAAGTAATTACGTGTTTACGTTTCAGGTATTATTTATTACGTATGCATGTATAAGCTATTTTAGGCCTCTTAGTAACACTTGGAGGGTTTAACGTTACTGCGGGACGATTATAGATCATAAGGCGAGTAGGTGTCCCTCTGAACATTATTTCATCTAGGTAGAGAAACGACCTGATGCAAGCCGGCTTGATAGCTTTCTCACATGAGAAAATCCTACACCCAAACTGAAATTTCAAGAACATGTGATTCGAATCAGCGACGTTTACCGCTCGGCCACGTAGGGCTTTCACGTAATAAATCACTACGTATTCATAGAATATATATTGCCCGTTTAAAATTGTTTGTAAAATATATACACAATCCTATGAAAATCTTGCGAAATTATACATCAACTCTATATTTCTTTTGAAAGCATATCTAAAAAAGTCTTTTCACAAGAAGTAAGGGAAAATGTAAAACTTTGCGGGTTTTAAGTAAATTCATGCGATTTAATGACTTGCAAAATAGAAATAAAATAAAAAACGAGGGAAGTAAATAAATGCAACACTATAGGGAAAATTACGTATGCATCCATTTCGAAGACTTTTATTCCAGTTTACGTAAACCTATAATGTAAAATAATAGATCAGTTTGTGAACAACGAAAACATTTGTCATACTGATTGAAATGTCAAAAAAATGGCCTCGACATAAATATAAAATATACATACGTGTTTTCTACCATTTCGAATGGTAGTTTGGTGTTGAGACTTTGCAACACTGTATTTGAGATGCTGTCACATACGTGTATTTTCTGTTACTTTTTATTTTGGCGGTCAACACGTGGTATTGTTGCATTTCTTCATTCTTTGTTACAAAGATTCTTGATTCTTAAACATTTAAATGCATTAAAATATGCATTAAGCAGGACATGGAAATCTTGTTATTTAATATATTAAATGGTTAAAAGGTGTTGATAATTTGACAGAATGCACAGCAGGGACATTTGGAGCCGGTTGCTCTGGTATGTGTAGTACAAAGTGTAAAGTTCCTGGACAATGTAATAATGTAAATGGACACTGTGAATCATGTGTAGCTGGGAAGCAGGGTGCCTACTGTGATAAAGGTAGGTCTAATATTGATAAACGACAGGCATGTATTAGATCTCAGAATGATTGTCAGATGATTCATCAAAGATTGACACCGGTAAAAATTCATTTTAAACTATGAAATAAAATGCGATGTAAAATATGTAAAGATGAAAGAGAAAAATGGGACACTTCACAGGTCGCTCAATACGACAAAAACGAATATGTTTCAGGCCTGTTTCGATTGATCCTGTCAGAACGGTAGTGGAAATGCATGCTGCCGTCCACACTCTATAGCCCCGGGTTGAGCAGAACTGAACATCTACACATGCTAAAAGTACAAGAAGCAATTTGCCTTTAATTTACGTTCATTTATGTTTGAAGTCTTAAGTTTTTAAAGCGTTAAATATGTTATTTTCCCATAATGTAATAAATCTAATACTAACACATTAACATATAAGTTTCACCCAGGCTTGCGCCGGTGCATGCAAAAGTAATGTTTAAACGTAACTTTGTTGTGGAATTCAATGATACTGAAGTCCGATGCGCCATGGTTTTTTCACTTAGCAAAATCTTTTGACGCAGTCTGCAAAATATTCACTTGCTTGCAGTAATGTGAAAGTTAAGAAGACAGCGGTTTAAAAATATTGGTATCCTCGTTTTGCGTACAAAATCTTGTCTTTTTTTTTTAAAGAAGCCATGTAATATAAAACTACGCTTCGTGCTCCTGTCCACTTAATTTACTTCTACATAAATGAACGTAAATTAAAGTCAAAGATTTCAGTACCTCTCTTGTAGATAGATATTTTAATAACAAGTGACTAGTAGTGTAGTAGTGACTAAATCGGTTTTCAGGATTGACACAGGAGAGTAAAGTATTTCCGATGGGCGGTGTTGTTGGTGGCGTGGTAGCAGTGGTTGTTGTCATAGCAACTGTGGTCTTGGTGTTTTTATTCTTGAGGCGGAGAAAGGCGCAATTACAGTAAATTGAAGTTTTTTTATTAATTCATTGACATTCTATATAACTGTGATGAGGTAAGTAATGAACGGATTTAAAATGATATATAGGGTAAATTAAAAAGTCATAGGAAGAACCGGTGTTTTATGTCTTGTTTAAAAGTGTTGTAGATATGTTAAATTGCAAATGAACTCTTAACGGTTTGACTCTCCTTCCTTGGGAAAGTCAGTTATCAGAACTCTTTAATTTTCAAGTTCAAAGATAACCTTGAGTTTGAGGTCAACATATCGATATATTGATCCCCTTTGTAGTGCACATGATTCAAGGCGTTGCAATTACAATGACACCCCTCATTTGATTACATGAGCATATGTTACATTATCAATTTTATGTATACATTCTAATATGTTGCTTAAAATAACGGCACAATATACGGTAAATCTTTTGCAGGAGTATGTCGACCAGCCAAATAGGTTTTGACACTATTCTAAACCAAGAGAAAATAGAGTATGGTGGAAGTATTAAAAGGAACAATATTTATGAGAATTCATCAGAAATATTGGCGGAATTGGGCAAGTTAAAAGGTATTTCTGAAAAGATTATCTTGAATATTTCTTTACAAACTGTATATTTTCTCCGGAGTTCCAAGTCTGATCAATAATTGTAGCAATTGCATTTTAAAATAGTTTGGTATACCCATTCATAGATCTTCAGTTATGACTGAGACATTTACATGAGTTACAACTACAAAACAGTGTTTATATTTTGTTTATATTGTGTTTTGTGCTGTCAGAATGTCATGGATTGTAGCCAATCCCACAGACTCTTCAATTTTGGCTTTACCTAAGTAGCTTTCTCGATAATCAAAGAGGCTTTTATAAATCAGAGATAAGATAATAGTGTCCCTATATTTTCAGCTTCTCCAAACTCCTCAGACGTGAAAAACGAAGTTCCTGCACTGCTTGATGAAGAAACAAGCGACATTTATTATAACGAAGGACTTCTTGCCAAACGGCGATCAGAGCATTCCGTCTTTATAACAGATCTTAAAGAATACGTTAGAAAGAGAACCGCGAATGTGGAATATCTTGTTCAAGAATTCCAGGTATATATGTTTGATGTCTGCCGTGTAAGATCTAAATATATTCATTCTTACTATGTCACGTATTTAAATAGTAAATCTATTACGATAGTCAGGTTGCGGTTTTGTCAGTGAGATATTATGGAATTATGACTAATAGGAATCATAACATAACCCGAATATGTTTTCCTGTTAAACAAAGAAGACTGATCCTGTGTTTAATTTTACAACACATGCATTGTTTGTATGTCACAGTTATTACGTCATAGCGTCAGACGTCATTGTAGTGTGCTGTTAAAGACGACTACACAAAACAAGTAAAAGTTAAAATGTCATTCTCATTTTGTTAAAAAATCTTACGTTTTTAAACACGAAGCATGAACACAAAGGTAATGTTATAAAAAGAACAAAGTGAAAATGGCACCATATTGTTTCTCTCAATACAGAAATTACCAAGCAGGTTGCAACACCCAACCTCATTTGCCAAGAAACCAGGAAACGCTGGGAAATCTAGGTACAAGGTGATGTATGCATGTGAGTATGCAGCTTTTATAAATATTGAATTAAAATGCCAAAAGCGACACGCTCATCCAGAAATGACACAAAATAAAGAAAATGTCATTATTTACATTTGAAATTTTACCAGTCAAAAGAGAAATGACTTCAAACTTAGGAATTAACATTAACAAAACACTAATTGCCTCTACTGACTGGAAGTATTCCAACACCTGGTTGACATCTTGTATCCTGTATTGTTTTGAATTCGGAAGTAATGGACGCAACCATGCAGCGGACTAGGTCTGTGATTTGTTTACAAATTGTGGACGGGGTGTGTTAACGAGGTTTAATTTCTAAAAGTCTTGTCGGAATATCTAACTACTCCTGTCACTCTGAGAATGTTTTAGGGAACTCTTTTTTAATCAACTATAATATACTTACAGACTGATTGTTCCAAAATGGACCGAGATGTAAAAATAATGAATATTATAGATGATTGCACAATGCCAGTTTTCTTTAATTTAGAGACGCAATATTTTTCTAAATGGATTTAAACTTTCAGAAGTGTGCATAAAGTAATTTGTGAGGTACGGAAAACATAGCGTTGCGTTAGAATACTTGTAAAGTGTATGTAAAGACGGAAATATCTTTAAAGATATTTGCGATTTACTCTGGATTGTTTTGTTTTTTTCAGATGACCATTCTAGAGTTGTTTTGAAGACCTTGCCAGGACAACCGGACAGTGATTATATTAATGCTGCATTTATAAGGGTAAACATACATTTTCATTACACGTTCAATATTTTTATGCCCCCAAAGGTGGGCAAATCAAAATCGCACTGTCCGTCCGTGTGTGCGTCTGTGTAAATTCTTATCCGGTATGTAACTCTGCCATTCATGAAGGGATTTTAAAATAACTTGGCATAAATGTTTCCCATAACAAGTCAGCACGTCATGAGCAAGATCCACCCCCTAGCCCTAAGGTCAACGTCACACTTAGAAGTTAAAGGTTAACATGGTCTGTTTTTTGTCTGGTCCATAATTCTGCCATTTATCAAGGGATTTGAAAATAATTTGACAAAAATGTTACCCATATTGAGACAGCGTGTTGCTCTTATGACCTTGGTCTCTCAGATCACGGTCAAGGTCACAAAATGATTCATACCTAAACTATTCTGGCATATTTTTCACAGACAGCTGTAGCATTCTTGGGTACGCTTTTGGAACTAATAGTGACAGCTCTTGTTGAATCTTGCAATCAGCTAATAGTATACAGCAATTAAAAACGGAGAGAATAACAACGTATATACATAGTGTTGCATGTGCATTTAAGAATACACAAACAAGATCTGTTTGTACTAATTTTAGTTGCTGTAATAGTTTTAAGTAACATAGTTACACCCATTGCATCATTCAAATAATTACACCTTACACCGTATTTTTCAGGGTCATTTCAAGGACAATGCATATATTGCTGCTCAAGGTAAGGGGATCCGTTATATATTTTGTCTCAATGTTTCTCTTTCCAATGCGAAGTCAGTCTATTAACATGTCAATACATTAAATACCTGGAATATTGTAACATATTTCATGCCAATTTACACTGAAGTTGTGACTTAATGATAAACAATTAAAGAATTTACCATTGTGTAAGACATGTAAAAAGAATCAAAAGAATAGATCCTCTTAAATATTTTTGATATTTCACGGCGATGGCATTATGAAATTGATGGCTATTCATATATGTTTAATATTTAAATACCAAGAAATTACAATGCTGATGCGATTTTATCTTTTTTGTATTTTCAGGTCCAATAGATTTCACTTTAGATGACTTTTGGAGAATGATATGGGAAAAGGATGTTTATACTATTGTTATGGTCACAAGACTTGTTGAAGAGACCAAGGTATTTACAGTCAGACGGTTAATTAAAATGTACATGATATTCTGTGTTTAACGAAGGAACTTGGAGCAGCCGTCTATTGTTGTTGCATTAAATGATGGTTACTTAGGTAAAACATTTCTAAAAATACTACAGATTTAATAATTATATCTCACACACTATTGTAAAACACTTTGCGACTGCCTATTTTTGTGATCATATTACATTACAGTTGATTAGAATTTACGCAAGCTTATATGATACATACATTACAAGTTATTTGAAACTTTGAAATACTTTTCACTCTGCAGATGAAATGTGTTCAATACTGGCCGGAAGCGGAAGACAGCATTAAATATGGAGAAATTAATATTCTGACAGAATCAGTAGATATATTTGCGGAATTTACTATAAGGCATATAAAGGTTTCACATAAGGTATATATCCGTATAATATTTTACTTTAATCACTAATAGCTTTTTGTTCTGGAGTTAAACCCGCACTTGAACAAGTTTAGGTCATGTGGCGACTTTTCCAGTTTTTGACGGTGGAAGAAGACCCCAGGTGCCCCTCCGGATATCATTTCAGCGGGCACCTCGGTTGAACCACCGATCTACAGTCAGCTAGTTTGATGGTTTCAACGCATGAAAAAATCTACTCCCCAAACGCGGTTTTGTACACACCTCGATAAGGGACAATTCATTCAAGAAGCGACCATAAGCTCTCGGTCACTATGGTCCTTTACAGACATTTGCATTGTGTGATGAAAGCATAAATTTCAAAATGTTGTGCAACTGATGTAAAGCATTAACATGTTTTTCGTGTGAACATAATTCAGTTTAAAAAGTATTTTTTCTTTAGGACAATCCAGACAATGTAAGAAATGTAACCCAGTTTCACTATACCGCCTGGCCTGATAAAGATGTTCCCAGGAGTACGACAAGTTTGTTACACTTCTGGTATCAAGTTAGGAAACATGACGGGCAAAAGAATCATCCGTGGCTGGTCCACTGCAGGTAAAGGCTCATAATCGTTTGAAAAAGCAGATGTGAAACATTCCTTATGAGCGCATATCGCATTTCCCTTAAATGAACTTTTGCTACGGCTTAAAAGTGTTGAGTCAGCTTGTTAATTTAAGTATTCGTATTTTATATGACTTACGAAAAATGTAAGAGTAACAAAGCTTCAAATACATGTTGAACATGTATTTATTTTTTTTACCAGTCTTAGAACACTAAATTAATAATATTGGAAATATCTGTCTGATCTTGCGTCTGAAATCATTAGTCCTCCACGTCTGATTCAATGAAGTTGGCAGTTACCTGTGAAAACAGGTTTGTACTGGTACAGAATCCAGGAACACTGGTTAGGTTAACTGCCCGCCGTTATATGACTGAAATATTGTTGAAAAACGGCGTTAAATCCAAAACAACAAACAAAACAAACTGATCTTGAGGTAAAGGTCATGTTTCTTTTAAGCAAGAAAAAACGATAACGTGTACAAAAAAAAAAAAAAACAACGTGGAACGACTTCGCGACACGAAATATTGAGAAAACACGATTAAAGTTAACCCATCAGTTATGCATAGTACCCATTCGATAGGTGAGAAATGCGCTATTGAAATGGGCTAGTAGAGTTGAACAATGTCTGTCATACTATATATAGTAGTATCATTTAATTCTTGGTAACAGTGCCACAAACTATCATTTTATTGTTGATTATTTCATACGTTTAGCTTCAGTATTCAGGAAAGTTATAAGAACATCTGTCTCTAAGAAAGAAACTAACCGACTGAGCTGTGCCTTTAAATGACGCGACTAGTAATAAGTAAGTCGTATGTAAAAAAACTCATAGACTTTTACAGGCGTTTTCGTCATCCTTGAATGATCCGGCCAACTCCGAATAATGTAAGACACACTATAACATTAACTTCTATGTCTTGCATATAGCGCTGGCGTTGGACGTACTGGTACCTTCATAGCACTAGACATACTTTATGATCAAGGCAAGGATAAGGGTTTTGTTGATGTGTTTGGATGTGTGAGAGACCTCAGGGATCAAAGGGTCAGCATGGTGCAGACAAAGGTTAATAACTAGTACACAGTGCAGTTTAATCTACATATAGCTACAGTAATAATTTTTCTTAGGCATAATCGAGTTAGCTGAAAAGGATTTCGTTGAATAATGATAAACCCAATGCAGCAGACTTTCTTCCTTTGATTTGTATAATTTAACGTATATAGTGATAACAATAACAATGCATTGAATTACTGATACATTAATATGTTCACTGATAACGTATATAAGCGTGCGTACTTTAGTCAGGAGCATAATTCCGAAATTACTGAAGGTATTTAAAAAAAGCACTTCATACACTGACAGAATACTGATGTGTAAAATAGTATTATATTATATAAGAGCCATAACTCTTCCTTTCTAAACTTTTAATTATCTTACGCCTTTGAAAGATAATGCTGTGTACATTTACTTGTACTTAACACAGCTTCGCTATATTAAAGCATAATTCTTTCAAAAGTTGAAGGGATTTTATTCAAATTACATACATGAACAAAGATGGATGACAGAAGAGGAAAATACTGTGTACAAAAAAATCATAACTTTACATTGCTCTTTTTTTTTTAAATCCTGTTCATTTAATTTATTCAAAACGCTGTACGGAGCATAAATCCAAAAATATTGATCGGATTCTTTATAGAGTGTTCACACTGGAAGAGGACAGTAAAACAAGTGTACTGTACAAGAACCGTAGCTTTACTTTTCTCTTTTTCTAGTTGCATGCATATTTTTGCAGTTGTTCCTGTCAATAATCTTTCTACCAAAACGTATATACATGCGGTGCATTATTACAAAAAATTTCCTTTTCTTGTCTAACAATGAACATGGTTCTTGTTGGCTTAAAAATAACTGGTATTTAAATTTCTTCATCAAATAAAGGTATTATAAAATTCTATTTTACAAATATGTTTCCTTTTGAAAAACAGGAACAATATAGATACTTGCACAATATGTTGGTTGAGGTCCTGGTATTACCATCAAAACCTGTGCACATTGATGAATTTCCAGCTGTGTATAGTGATTTACAAGAAATAGATCCGAAGACGGGAAAAACAAAACTCCTGTTACAGTACGAGGTAAATAATTTTATAGATCACTGTATATAAAATACTAGTAGAAAAAGCGGAAACTCCATAGGCCGCTCAACACGACAAAAATGAAATTGTTGAAGGCTCAGTTTGATTGGACGTGTTCACATGTTTTCAGATCAATATATTTTTCGATGTATTTAATAACCAATGTCTTTGTGCAGTTTATCGTCTGAAATTAAATCACGAGGGCATTATCTCGAGATGTTAAATACTTAAGTACTAAAGTTCATCTGAACTTAGAACCGTGGTAAATCAGGCGATAAACTTTATAAAGACGTTGTTTATTTTCATTTTAACATGCTTATTAAAACATGACTTAAAACAATAACAGTGAACTTCCGTCACTCAAGAAGAAATGAATCGGACGTCAAAGGATTTTTTGACACCATTATCATATTGATGTTTCTCAGCTGTCCTCGCGTAATTCGTTTGAGTCGCTTCTTTTTTAACCGGAAGAAAAAAATCAAATCTAGCCATTTCAAAATACACATTTGAAAAGGACGCGAAACTAAGTGATTTATTTATTAGTGCTATTGCATATGTCCAATCGTCTGTTTCTTGGTATCACATAACCTTACTATTTTGTTTTTCTCATTTTGATTTGTGATAAGTAATTCTTAAAAAGACAAATATTATTATTTTGGGTAATTCAAAATCAATTCTTATTACTACGGTGTTCCGTTAGGGCTGGAACCTGCTCCCTGTGAACGCGAAGGTACGACAGTACGATGGTGAAGCGCAACAGCACAATGTTGACAGCACGACAGTTCGATGGCGAAGCGCGAAAGTACAATGGCAAAGCGCAACAGTAAGATCGTGCAGTCTGTCGTGATATCGCGATTTTCAATTGAACTGCCGCGCTTCACCATCGTAGTGACGCGCTTCACCATCGCACTATCGCACTCCACCATCGTTGTGTAACCATCGTCGTACTGTTGCGATTCACCATTGTACTGTCGTGCTTCACCATCGCACTGCCGCTCTTCACCATCGCTCTGTCGTGCTTTGCCATCGTACTGTCGCGCTTCACCATCGTACTGTCGCGCTTCACCATCGTAGTGTGACCATCGTACTGTCGCGATTCGCCATTGTACTGTTGTGCTTCACCATCGAACTGTCGCTCTTCACCATCGCCCTGTCGTGCTTCACAATCGTACTGCCGCGCTTTGCTATCGTTCCTAACGCGCTTCAACATTTTTTTACTGTTTACTGGTGAGCCAGTTTTTATATATAGAATTGTACGATCAGAGGGAGGGACGTCCTTTTGATTTACTTACCAATAATCTTGTTTAACATAAATCTACATTTTTATCCTATTCGTTCTTCGGTAAAAAAAAGAGTCGGCCGGGTAAGCAGAAACAAACAGATAAAAGATAGTGAAACACGACAGTACGATTGTGAAGCGTGACAGTACGATGGTAAAACTACGATGGTGAAGTGCGCCTGTCACAGTGCGATGGCGAAGCGCGACAGTTCGATGATGAAGCACGTCATAATGATCTTGACACTACGATGGTGAAGCACGACAGTGCGATGGCGAACCGCGACAGTACGATGGTCACACTACGATGGTGAAGTGCAAAATTGCGATGGCGAACCGCGACAATGAGATGGTGAAGTGCGACAGTACGATGGCGAAGCACCACAGCATGACGGACTGGTCGTCATGTCGCACTTCACCCTCGTCCTGTCGAGCATCGCCATACGCGTTCACAGGTAGCGGGCGCTGGCTCTAGGTTAAAGGTCAGTAATTCGAATCCTTCTGTGTTTCATATAAAAAACGACAACTTCAGGTCGTCTTTACGTATCTTTAGAGAACATCACTTTTTCCTACACCTATTTTTCATGAAAGTTCTATCACAAATTAACGAAAAAATGAAAAGAAAATAGGGGGTTATGTAGTTCCTAGTGAAATGCCAGTCAGTTGTGGTCTGCTACCCTAAAAATGGCGCATATTTACTCTCGTCCGCGCAATAAACACCTACTTCCGGTTTCGATCTGCAAAACTTGACATGTGGGGTGTATGAACATGAAAACCGTCTCATTTCATGCAGAATGTCTTCTAGTAGTGAAAAACGGTGATTAAAGCACTCGTTCTACACGAATTTGCACAAAAAATGGGAAAATTAGGATCTATTTATTATGGACTTCTTTCGACTACACCACGGAAGCACATTTTCGACCGAATTACTGACCTTATTCCTCTAACGGAGCACCGTACATTTCTAAGCGGTTATTAAAATCACTGTGCTAAAGACTCTTAGACATTTTACCAATGTTTTTCAGACATTACTTGATGATATAGATGGTAGAAGTGAGTCTGAAGATACTGACGAAATGTACACTTCGGCTAAACAAACAGATAATAGAAATAAAAACAGATACGACAACATTCTTGCAGGTAATAAATCGCTTCAAAACCTCTGACTTACTGACGTAAAATGTACATGTATTTCACTTTTTGTTTAGATTTAGAACAGTAAAGGTAATGAGCGTCATGATTAGTAACTGGACTATCAAAATATAATAAATGATTCAAGTAAGTATTTTATAAGTAAGATATCTTTCTTTTAGGCATATTAAACCTTATTGAATATGAAGCCAAATTAATTATAGATATATCTGAGCTCTTCGGATAATAACTGATTGCGCCTGATCATAATATCATTTGTATAGTTTTTGCCACCAGCTGATACAAAAAGTGTCCCATTATTTGTCTCGTCCATGTTTAGTTTACTTTTGTATACATTTTCTGCTGTTGCAAATGTTGACAATCTGCACATTAATACGTCATGCACTGCTGTAATATTTCGTTTTTTCGTGTAGGCTGTATTCTAGTAAAGTGGCTATTCTTGTTTGATATAAGTAGGGAAACAATACCGATCAATGTTACATTCTGCTTTTATTATTTTTTTGTTTATTTTCAGCCAATGAGTATCGTCCGTATTTGTTCACGAAGGTCAAAGGGTGTACAAACTACATTAACGCTGTATACATACCGGTTAGTTGTTGACGTTAAGAAATTGAAATATATCAATAAGCTATATTTGCTAGTTTCATTCGACCGTCATAAAGTTGCTGTTATATTGTGTTTGTTTAAACGGCGTCACTTACCTTATTAGTTGTGCATTGTTTTCGACACGCAACGGACAACTTCTATACATGAATCAGAGGTGTAGGACAAATGATGAGCTATCTATTTTCCAGTCAGTCATACGAGAGAGCATATGGCTTGCCCGATTCTCGAACCTTCGACTCCTAGATTGGAAGTATTCGTGTTGCACCCGCAATTTTTTTCTAGAACGGAGACAACCATTAATTTCATTTAATCTTAGGTTTTATCATGGGTCCAAAAATAAAGCCAATGTATTTTTGAGATATTTATGCAGATTTCATTTTCTATGTATAAGTATATATTTTAGTTAATATTTATTTCTTTGCCCGCCCGCATAGCTCAGAAGGGAGAGCGTTAGTCTACGGATCGCGGGATCGCGAGTTCGATCCCCAAGCGGGGCGTATGTTCTCCGTGATGATTTGATAAAAGACATCGTGTTTTAAATCATTCGTCCTCCACCTCTGATAATTCATGAGGGGAAGTTGGCTGCAACTTGCGGAGAACAAGTTTGTACTGGTACAGAATCCAGGAACACTGGTTAGGTTAACTTCCCGCCGTATATGTCTGAAATACTGTTGAAAAACGGCATTTAACCAAAAACAAACAAACAAATTTATTTCTTCACCACAGTCAAACCTGTCTATAAAGACCACCATTAGGAGAGCCAAAATATGGTCTCTATTGGGAGGTGGTCTTTATTCACAGGTTAATACACCGTAAATGTTAAAATGGGGAACAGCACATGTGGTCTTTAGAGTCAGGCGGTCTCTGTTCAGAGGTGGTCTTTAACACAGGTTTGACTGTATTTATAAACTGGCATGTCACCTTCGTAAAGGCAGTTACGGGCATTTCAACTATTTTGATTTTTAAGTGTATATTATTTCATTCAAAAACACTTTTTTATCTTTTTTTAATATTTTCTTTATTTTAAAACTGATGCAGAGCTATTGCGATACTCACGGATACATTATAACACAGACACCGTTAGCGAACACCGCCATCGACTGCTGTCGCTTAGTGTGCGAACATGAGGTGAAGGTCATTGTCACATTTGAGGAGGGTAGTGATGAAGAAGTGAGTTTTTTTTATACGTTTGCTCTTTATCTTTTGATTTCTGTTTTCATATATTTGCATTGGCTTTATGAGATATCCAGTATAGTGGAAATAGCATTATCCGTGTTTAACTGCATACGTCACCTTGTCATTTCTATATTCGCCTTTTAAAATCGACTTTTATGTTCTGTTCGCCTGCATCTTCACGTATAATATATACTCATTAGCTGTCTTTGTATTTTAAGTTACACACTTCCAGATGTACGGCTTATATTATATTTCGAAATTTAGATTGTACTTTCGATTGTTAGTAAGTTTGAATAACAGCTATTTGAAGTTTCCGTGGCAAAAATACATATGCACGCACGTGTCTCATATGTAAAATACGTGGAACTTCTATTTACTGAGCTATTCTTGCAGCGTACCGGAACTGAATGTAACATACATCAAGAAAATTCTAAATACACCCTTCTTTGATATAATTTACATAATTTATAAGTTTTTCTGTACAGCAAAATTTTTTACAGACACATACTTCATATCTTTTACTTCAACACAGACAGGGGTCTACTTACCAGACAGTGGATCGATAAAGCATGGTCCCTTCACGATAACATTGGTGTCCGAACAAGACAAGGGAGTTTATATATCCAAAGTCCATAAGCTAGAGTTCGATTCAAATGTGAGTAGTTTACCTTTGACATATTCTTTAACAGGTTATGAAAAGTTTGTTTGTTAATTTTGGGTTCAGCGCTGTTTTCAACATTATTTAAACAATGTAACGGCGGGCAGTTTTCCTAGCTAGTGTGTCTGGATGATATAATGGTACTAACCTGTTGTCAGCAAGCAACTGGCAACTTCTCGAAATGAATAAGAGGTGGAGGACAAAGTCACTTCTTAATAAGTCCTTACGGATAACATATACACGGCCTGTAAACACTGGCTCGTCCTCTTTGAGGAGATGAGTTGAAAAAAGAGCCAATGATACTTCCGAGGAGGCGCTAATGACCGGAACTTTATGCAGAATGTAAACAAAGGAGAAGGGTGAGTTGATTTTTTCCTTTCTCACATAAATGCCAGGCCCTATTTCAAAAAATAGCCAATGTAGTTCCACTCAGACATGATTATACCTTTTATATATGCAGGCCATTTTGCAAGGTAATTGCATTCCTTGACGTGAGAACTTTTAAAAGTTGGAAAATAGAGCAAGTTCAAACCGAAAGTAGATATTTTCCCATATATTTCGCCCTAATTTACACAAATTTAAGATTTTATAATCACTGCATCAATCTTGCTGAAAAGCATATCTTACTACTGCATGACTTATGTGATATATTAGCGTGTTTATTGCATATATGTGCATTTACCACCATGTGGAGGAGCCACCGCCGCAGAGGAGGCGCTAAGAACCGGAGTTGGAGCCAAAGCACCTTGAAACTGAGATATTTTAATGTATCAGACATTCTCACATACATTGTGAGAAACATCTGATGGCTGATATTGTAACAAGATACTATCCTAATAATGTATTCCGATATATTTACACTTCTCTTTTCTTTTGAACTTGTGTAATGATGGGCTATCATGGCGTTATAAATTGTATAATTATGATATTTTTATGAAAGGGACATTTCCTAGACTATAACGGTTTTCGTATCTAATGCAAGTAGTGTTAACTTTGTGGTAGTCTTGAAATGCAATTGCAATATGTGCTTCACTGGGTACTTACAAATGCTAGGTAAATGTTTTTGTCTACTTGTAAATTGTCTTATGCGATTACGTATATATGAAAATGCTAAAACTCAAACTACTTCTCCCAGATGTTCTAATGATAACCATGAAACTGAAAACGTTTTTTATTTCCTGGTTGAACCGCAAGTATTATATTGGTTTTTTCTTATCCTTGTCCGTTTGCCAATCGTTCTATGTACAGTGAAAGTCATATTAAGTTATTAATAGTATTTACTATAAGTATTGGGAGTTGTAAATAGGCTGTCATCTGTTGAGGCAATATTTGCTGTCAGACTTTGTTTTTCATTAATGTTACGTAGTAAGAATGGTTATTGATCGTTAATGAGCTTACAGTTTCAAAATTATAAATACAGTTTTCTAATTTTACTTAAATAACCTTTGTAAGGAAGCATGTATGTTGATACAGCCCATCGTGTATAAATAATGTTCAAATACTGTGGCTATAAAAGTTGCTCTTTTTAACCAAATATAAGACGTTTAAACATTACGCGATTGCAAGTAATTAATGTAATTTGAAAACTTTACTTCCAATAAGATTAAGCATTATTTCAGAAATTTAGATCTATATAAACTCTAAAAAAAAGGCCAATACTGTCGCTATAAAAAATAAGAATTGCATCCCTTAGAAATGTGACCGCCGTTTGCAGCGTTGCGTGTTTACATATTGTTTGTTTTGAGATTGCACTGTTACGTTTGTTAAGGTTTCGATGGAGGCCTTGAGAAACAAAAATCAAACAACACCAAATCATACAAAGAATGAGTTGTTTGACCTGAAAATTGAACAGCATGTAAAACATGTATATTACTTTACGAAACAAGTGTCGGTATACTGATATAAATATTGAATTCCGGAAAAGGGCTGCCTAAAGGGGCTCCACTTCCGGACAGTTAAACGCCTTTAAAAACTCACCATTTTCAAAGAACTGTTACACATGTTCGTTTTGATGCATTTGCAATAGCGTGCGAGTGGTGAAATTTCGCATAACAAGGTGGAACACAGTTTTCAGCAATTGTTTATCATTATTTCTTTACATATGGCATTCATTTTCAAAGGGAGACAACTGTTCCCGATTATTTTAAGTACAAATGGCATTCATTTTCAAAGGGAAACAACTTTTTCCGATTATTTTAAGTAATCTTTGAGAAAAAGTTGTCTCCCTTTGAAAATGAATGCCATTTGTAAAGAAAAAAGGATAAACAATTGCTGAAAACTATGTTCCACCTTGTTACGTGAAATTTCACCACTCGCACGCTATTGCAAATGCATCAAAACGAACATGTGTAACAGTTCTTTGAAAATGGTGAGTTTTTAAAGGCGTTTAACTGTCCGGAAGTGGAGCCCCTTTAGGCAGCCCTTTTCCGGAATTCAATGTTTATATCAGTATACTGACACTTGTTTCGTAAAGTAATATACATGTTTTACATGCTGTTCAATTTTCATGTCAAACAACTCTTTCTTTCTATGATTTGGTGTTGTTTGATTTTTGTTTCTCAAGGCCTCCATCGAAACCTTAATGCAGGTAATCCTTTTCCTTTGAAAGATTTGACGCGTATAAAAGTATGTTCTGGGCATTTAAGAACTCCCTTAACAGCGGCTGTTATAAACGTTTGAGTTCGCCAAACCAAATGTGTCGATGTCGTGTAAACAGAACAGAAAAAAGTTGACCACTTGGAATCCCCTCCCCTTATTAATATTTAATAATAAGTACACACTATTTTTTCATTTCACAAAAAAATATTATAGGTGTAGAATGATGAAGTAATGGCAACATTTTATGTCTTAAAATAGTAGTTGGTAAAATGTCAACTAGTTTATTTCTTCTCCCTTTACATTATCGTATTATTCAGATCTGCGGCTACCTACATACTGAGGAGGACCAATCACTGTGTATTATTATTTACTGATAATGGTACATATATACCTGGGGCGTGAGGGGGGGGGGGGGGAAACCAACTTTTTATCCCCCGCCTGACAAAGTCGGGACGATGGTATTGAAATGGCGTTGTCCGTCCGTTAGTGCGTGCGTCCGTCTGTCCGCAGACATTTCTCAGTAACTGGCAGGTAGAATTTCACGAAACTTGAAATAAACGTAAACCAAAATACTGCGATGATGGCCGTCATCTTTTTTGGAATTAGTTAATTTCCCTTAGAGTTATTGCCCTTGATTTGATAAAAATGCCAAAAAATGTCCGTACGCAACCATTTCTCAGTAACTATCAGGTAGAATTTCATAAAACTTGAAATAAACATGCACCAACATATCGTGATGATGCCCGTCAATAGTTTTTGATTGGTCAATTTCCCTCAGAGTTACTGCCCTTGATTTAATAAAAAATCCTCGTCTGCAGACATTTCTCAGTAACAAGCTGGTAGAATTTCATGAAACTTGAAATAAATATTAACCAAACTAATTAGATGATGCCTGTCTTTTGATTTAAATTGGTCAATTTTCCTTAGAGTTATTGCCTTTTAATTCTTTAAACATGTACAGATTTGTTCATAACACACCTACCACCTTGCCCCCCCCCCCCCCCCCCCCCCCCCCCCGCACCAAAAAAAAATTCATTCCTTTTCATTATTTATTTTTTCAGACCTTTCTTAGATATTTATCAACATGCAAAGTTGAATTGTTCCCCCACATCACTCCTCCACCCCGCTGAGTCATGCCCACCACCCCGATCATACATTACCCCCACCACCACCACCACCGCCACCCATTTTTTTCTTTCGTTTTTAATTTTCAATCAATATTTATAATCAACATGTGATGTTTTGTACCCTCACCCGGTCAACCTCGCCCCCCCCCCCCACCTCCACCCCAACAAAAAAACCACATTCATTTTCTGTTGATTTTGACTATTGAAATTATTTGCTACTTAGTAGCATTCTAAACTTTTTGCCAGATATATTTTTTCCCATTCCTCACCACAAAACCTTTATGCGGGGAGTACCAATTCATCGAATTTGCTTGTTAAATTTTCTACGACTTATGACCCCTATTTTACCTTCTCCGGATAACTGCTCCGATACAATATGGAGGTATTTACACCAAACCCTTGCTTTGTCTTATTTTTAACAGTGTTTGCACTACTTGCTGATTGTATAAAATTATTCTGATTTTCACAAAACCTCACGAGTGATTACAGTTTGTCGTAGTTCATAGCGCTGGAATTTCGCCAAAATTTAAAGGATTTAAAAGTATCAAGCTTAGTTGTGCATATCGTTAAAATGTTATGGTTGAGTGATATTCCTTGGAACCATGTCCCTTAATTTGTAGACTTTCGTAATTTCCGCATGTGTGTGTGCGTGCGTGCGTGCGTGTGTGTGCGTATGAGTGGGAGACGTTTTTCCTGAAATAAAATGTTCAATTTTTAATATTGTTGCTTATTCGAGTAGCCCCCACTAACAAAACAGTTAAAATTACAAAAAAACCAATCTCTCACCACCACAACCCTTTATTAAACTTTTCGTCTTTTACGCCGATCTTCATTACAAGTCTGCTGACAGATCTTGTTATTGTTGTTTACATGTTTGTGTCGTTTGTCAACATTAAACCCCTTTCATCCAAGAGTGTAAATTTCTTTGTCCGTCACTGATGACTTTTTTTTCTTTTGCAGAATCATGGAATGCAATCAGGGGACAAAAAAGGAGTACACGTGTGATACATGCGGAAAGTCATATAGTTCAAAGAGTAGACTTACATTTCACATCGGAAATATACACGAACATACAACACGAAGAACAGTGTGCCTTGTTTGCAACCGGCGTTGCAGCAGTGTTTACGGTTTGAAGGTGCATCAAAGGAATGTTCATATGGACGTTCAAAAGAGTCAAAATTGTACAGAATGTGAAAAAACATTTCTATCAAAAAGAGATTTACAGGATCACAAACGCCAGTGCCATGGTGAAGACAAGTTAAGGTGTGAGGTTTGTCAAGCAAAATTCGCATACGCAAGAAATTTAAATCGCCATAAAGTAACATGTGGTAAACCTGACAGCAAAGATCACAAGTGCTTACTGTGTGCAAAACACTCAGGAAACCAATACCAATGTCAAGTTTGCGGAAAATTGTTCAACAGGAGGTATTCATTAACTCGTCACGTGAAGAATGTTCACAAAGATTACTAAAAGTAAAATACTTTATACAGAAGTTATCAAATTTATATTATTAATGGAGACATTTATTTTAAAAAACTATTTAAATTCATGTAGTACATGTATATTGTGGAACTGTTTGATACTGTCTCTTACTAGCCTATGTCATCATTCAACAAAATTGTTTCTGGGCAACATTAAACCCAACAAAAATATCCAAATGTCTTACCCAATCTGCAATCCATTCCTATGCACACGCGCGCGCGCACACACACACGCGCGTGCGCAAATTATCTACCCGTTTTCAGCTGCAGGATAATTTGAAGACATTATTGTCAGATGGATGAGCAATTCTTCAAAAATATTTCATACATTCTCCTTGCATAGTCATCTACCAAAGCTGTTCAAGCAAGCAGCGTAACTCAGATGAGCAATGTATGTCCACCACGGCCCTCTTGCTTTCGAGTAAGAGTGACATATTGTCATGGGACATTTTTATTTTAATTGTCCTTTAAGCTAATATGTATTGTTATAACCACAGTCTATTTTATAAATTATGTATACGTAGAACAGCATGCATATTGACATAATTATTTTTTTAGATATATTTTTCTTGTTTCGGTCAATTACATTTTGTTATCTTAAATAGCGTCCTGGTGCCAACAGAGAAATCTAAATATGTCTTCCGTACGACTTAGTATCTCGTACGTAGGACATAATATTTTCTACATAGGACTAAGTATCTCCTACGCAGGAGTTAGTTTATCATATGTATGACTCAGTATCTCCTACGTAGAACTTACTATCTTACACGTAGAAGTTAGTATCTCCTATGTAGTACTTAGTATCTCCCTTGTAGGACTAACTATCTCCTACATAAGACTTATTACCTTCTACATATTACATAGGACATGCTAACAGTTACATAAGATTTCGTTTCTCCTAGATAGGACTTATTAGCTTCTACGTAGGACTTAGTATCTCCTACGTAGGATTTAGTATCATTTCCTACGTAGGACTTAATATATCCTATGCAGGACTTAGTATCTCCTACATAGCAGATCATAAAACTATGTAGGAGATACTAAGTCCTACGTAGGAGATACTTAGTCCTACGTAGAAGATATTAAGTCAGCGGTAGGAGTTACTAGGTCCAAATTTAGAGATAATTAAAAGAGATAGTATGTCGTACGTAGGAGATACTATGTCCTATGTTGGAGATTCTTACACCTACGTAGTAGATAATAAGTACTATGTCAGAGATTATATGTCCTATATAGGAGATAATAAGTCCTTCGTATGAGATACTAAGTAGTATTTAACATAAAGTGAAATCCCTGCTTGCACCAGAACGCTGCAATATATATCTACTGTATACCGATTTTAATATTGTTATTGAAAATTCGTTAATTGAGGTTAAATGCTTGGCATGTTAAATCTCATTTGGGTAGAACTGTATTACATTTATCTTCCATGTTTAGCTCGACTATTCAAAGAATATGAAAAGCTATTGGACTCATCCATGCGTCGGCGTCAGCGTGGACGTCCGGATTTGGTTAAGTGTTTTATGTAAGCTGGTATCTCAGTAACTACCTGTGGGAATGGATTGAAACTTCAAATACCTATTCAGTGTGATAAACTGAGTAATTTTGCAAAGGTTCCATAACTCAGTTTTGAATTTTTTACAAAATTATGGACCTTTCTCTGAAAGTTTTAGTTAAGGTTTAGTATGTAAGTTGGTATCTCAGTACCTATTAATAGAAATGAATTTAAAATTCACACATTTGTCCATTGTCATGAGCTGACATGCGTTATACAGGTTCGTAAAGCCTGTGTTGCAATTTTATAAAAACATGCCCGTTTTTGGACTTTAATATTGATTCAATTGACTAGGCTTTTGAATAGTCGAGCGTTGCTGTCCTCCGACAGTTCTTGCCTTATTTGCACTTATATTATATAGGGATTATTTTGATATAACATTTATTCTACATTGAAACAATTTTTCATGTTATTGTTGATCATGTTTTACTTATATTACATGTTTTGTTATTATGCTAAGAAGCATTTTCCTGTTATTGATTGGCTGATAGCAACAATAAAAGTAGGAATTAATTCAGCATTTTTATTCTGTTGTATACAATAGTAATAAGTGAAGAGTGATAAACTAAATATCATCACACAATTTATTTTAAAATTATAATGATTATCCAAATAGTTTATGGAATGATAGTCGCTTTCAAAACCGATTTATCTTGCAATGGCTTTATTTTCCGACTTGTATCATAAAAAAAACACAACATTCGCTGAATCAAGGCAGTCATTGGAAAAAGATATATATACATGTATATATATTTAAGTTAGACATAATAGAAGTATTTACATGTACTTTATATGTACTTAATACTGAGTTATAGCTAGCTATTACATTCGTTATAAAACGTTTTATATTTCTTGCTGAGTTACAAAATATCATTGTCCGTTAAAGATTCTATTGCCATACGCTTGGAAGGCAACATTCTGGCTTCGTTTATCTTGTATCCATATTGTGCGCGAATTGGTTGTTCGCCTCGAAAAGTTCCGGACGTACTTGGCTTGTATATTTGTTCTTTTTTCTGTACTCTTGCTCGAGCCGCTGTGTCAAAAAAATGGTTCCTGAAAAAAAAATAAAGCAAGTCTATTGAAAAGATTTGTTACAAGTCGATATTTTGATAATTAATTATTTTTGGTATAACATTTATCACTCAAAATTTTCTTACAGTAAACATGTTTCATGTAAAACATAAAAAGGTTTATAATATAATTTCTTAAGTTAGGTCATTGAAGGAATCAAAGGAAGATGTATATGTGATGTAAGAAAAAAGCTCAAACTCTGGCATGGAAGAAATTTATCATAAGTTACTTTTTACTGTTTTAGTAACCATTATCATATAGCCTTCATATTGGAATAAATCAATAGCACCGCAATGAGGAGCATATACACCCGAAGGTATAAACTTTCACCCCTAAATGTGATCTTGACCTTGAAGTGAGTCATCCAGAACATGCGCACTGCAACTTGTCTTAGTGTGGTGAATACTTGTGGCAAGTTTCTTAAAAATCCTTCAAACAGTTAGACTTACACAGCAGACAGGAAACATTGACATATCACCTAGATGTTTTGAATATGTGTATCAAGTTTCTTCTAGATCCTTCAAAAGGTTCAATACTTACAGAGCGGACACGAAATTGCTTACGGACGGACTAGCGGACAGACAGACATAGAGGACGGACATCGGCGTGATAACCTAATAGGTTCCTTTGGTCGTATAATAAACTGGATATACTACCATTGGTTTTATTTTAATCAAATAATGTACATATGTACATTGAAATTACCTTGGTATAATGCACTGGATAAATTTATTTTTCCGGCATTCACAAACGATATTCCGCTGCATACTGACTTGTCCTTTAGCGTCGTCTGGCTTCTGCACTGTCGGGTTAGGATAAGCTGTGTCACTTTTAGTCTTTATATGTATGTTTCTATATTAAATTAAGAAAACAAACTAACAGCTAGAAAAGTAATATCCGGGCCTATATGTAAAAATAGTATCTATAAATTGAAAGCACATAGGTGTGTCATGGCAGATCTTTCTATATAATGAAATATCAATGCGTAACGTAAGTTTGTTTGAAAGTGTTTCAAAACATCATTTAATTGAGAAATGATTGCTTAAGACATCAAAGATATAGCTGCACCTTTGAAAACTCTAATAGATAAAATTTAAAACGAGGTTTTGAATACAAAGATGACAATAACGACAAGTTATTGTCTTGAAAAGGAATTAAAGCAATTGTAAATTGATCACATATTTTGCTACATGTAACCGCTAGCACAAATTGCTCATGTAATAACAAATTACCTGGTGTCGTCCATTTTCATGGCTGTAATTGTTGTAAAGTCTGCAAGATGCTTTTGCACTCCGCTGGCACTTAGGATTCCCTGACCCCAAGGATCAGTTTCTTGCATGGAACCAAAGAAAGATTCACTGCACAGAGTGTTCGGTGCTCTTACACAGTATGTTCTAGAGTTTGCTAGGGCATAAAGATACATCTTTCCCTCTTGACTTGCACGTAATCCTTCATATAGAATGTGAGACATTCCTAGTATATAGCTTTCGTAAGGCGGAAAGTTGCCAAAATTGACTTCTTTGTCTAACCATTTTATAAGTGCTAAACGTCTCTTGCACCTTTCGAATGCCGGTATCCCTGGCATATCGTCAGCTTCGTATAAACCTTCTCGTATTACTTTACAAAATACAGCTTCCTCAGTGAAACCTCCTGCTGACATCTCTTCTTCTACTGCCTTACTCATCATATTTCTTGAAAGTTTCTCCTTCATCTGATCTAGTATCTTTCCTTCAGTGACTTCGATGATTGAAGGGTGCAATATGTCAGGGTTTTTCATGGATACATATTTCCATGCCTTCAATGAGATGCCTTTAACCCTATCTAAGCATATTGCCTTTCTAAGGTTTGTACCCAGATGTGTCTTGTCATACGTGAATATTCTAAATTCATTACTATCTTCATCGAATTCCGGGATATAATAAGGTTCAAAAAACACATCATCTTCTTCTCTTTCCCCAAACACCTTAACTCGCTCTGCAGTTTTCCCATTTGCCTGCCATTCCTTTACTTTGTTTGGCCAGACGTAAGCAGAATACGAAATGTTGAGGACCTGTTTTGGAAAGCTTGGTTTTGAGAGAACTGACGTTGCTAGGACCTGTAAAATCTTTGGCTGTTTTACTCGTTTCTGTATTTTTGGTTGCGTCTGTTCTACTCTAGACCCAAGGAGATTTGCTAGTTGTTGAAGTAAGACGTGTTTCGTTACATTTTTAACCTTGAGTTCTTTCTCTGTTCCAATTAACTTTAGGTTCAAATACTTTGACACGTCTAAAAGCTCATCTTGAAGTAATGTCTTTGGCTTAGTCAATAGCTTATTGATCATCTCTTCGGGCGTTATTTCCTTCCACTTTGAAGGTTTCCGCTTATTCAGCAAATAACAAATATCCTGTGCTTCTTGTATACTCAACACCGACTCTTGTGGTTTCTCGTGTTCTTGTTCTTGTAACAACTCTTCAAAATCGTACGAGATGGTCTCATTAAGATCATGGTCCGTAGAAGTGGCACTGTCTAACCTATCATCATTTAAGTTATAGTTGGTCCAAGACTGTACATGCGGGTGGCATGGGACATCTGTGTTTACACTCTCAGTGGTTTCATGTTCCAGAATGTCATTGACCTTAGCTTTAGATGTTATTTTCTTTTTCCATCCATGTGTAGGTGTTCTAATGTTGAATCCACCATCTGTGCTTTCAAGTGATACCTTCCCAATGCTGTCAGAGTAAGTTCTGTGTGTTTTGTTGATACTTTTCAATTCTTTTATTATTTCATTTTTCTTCATCTTGCATACTTCTGACCAAACTCGCTTACTCAGCTGATGCTTTGTCAGCGGTTGACCTGATTTGTCCTGTACCATCAATGGTATGAACTCTCCATCCGAGGATACAACAGCCACATGTAATCCTATCTGAACACAAGCTTTAATGCTATGTTCCAGTAGCTTCCTTGCCACATCCATTGGAAAGCTATATCCCCTGTAACAAAACATTACAGGAACCGCATGCGGCATTTCTGGTTTCCATAGCCGATCAAGATCGGCAAGTAAGTATACGAGAACTTGTGATGCATATACCCTTCTTAAACTGTACACATCTTTCAATGTTTGTATAGCCTTGAGAAGTGCTCTTGTTAATTCTTGATAAGAATACATACTGCTATTGTTTGCTTCATCTGTAGTTGTGTCTTCTATGTTGATTCCATATAAAGACGGAAACTCGCCTAAAAACTCACATTGTGTAGCGTGGTATTTCATGTCTTCCTTAAGTTTCTTAATTGCAGATGGAATTCTTGTTGGACGTTTAGGTACTTCATCTGTGTATACATCTTTAATGATATTGTCCACTGAAGAGCATACAGACTCACTGCCCGGGACTCTGAACAATGTTGTGCTGTCATGCGTCCAGCACAAATATATTGTGCCTTTCTCGGAATTCATGAACTTAGATTCAAACAATGTCTGGGGGATATATCTAACTGGTACACTGTAATATTGCAGGCATTTCATATTTATTTCATTGCATGGGGCTTTACCTTCAAATGCAAAATACATCTTTGATCCCGATTTGTCTCGGAGACTGCCGTCAGCCGATACCAGCATATTATTTTCAATATAGTATCCTTCTTCACAATATACCATATCTGGGAATAAGAAGGGCATTATAATGCCTGAAAGAGTGGCAATTTCATGCACTTCAGATTCTGTTCCATGCTCCATTGCTTTTCTCTGTGATTCATTCGGGGTATCTTTGTGTACACCACTAACAACACTGTCGAAATGCGAATGAAGACATTTCAACCCATCGCAACCAATAGCTGAGTATTTAGTGCTTCCAGTAATCTTCATTTGCTGTCTATCATTATACCATCTCTCTGTCCGTTGTTTGACTAGTTCTGTAGGTAAGGAGTCAATATTGTCGTCATGAAGTAGTTTCACATTTGGCTGTTTACTTATATTGATCTCTTCGCCTCTTTGTCTCGGGAAGAATGTTAAACAACCATTTATGTATGCTCTTGTATTGCACAGTACAAACTGGACATCTAGCAGACTTGATACACTTTTATCTATCAAGTATGATGCCGTTCGACAAGAATCCATCGCATACTCTAAAGATTTAGCGAGTGCTGGATCTTTCAATATTCTCTCCTTATATTTACTCATTGCCATTTCTTTAGTTTTTCTCATTTGCCGCAATTCCATAAGGTACCGAGAGAAAATTTTGAAACATGTTAGTAGTTCATGAAACAGCTCTGCAGTTAGATTACGATCAATTGTTTGACCATTTTCCTTCAGTACATCTAAATATTTTGCCTTTTTCAGTGCATTTGAAACTTCCTGCATGTCAGCATCAAACTTTAACTTTCTTTCTGACGCTGGCTCTTTTTCAAATCCAAGAAGATCCATATCTGCACCACGCTTTATCTTCTTGCCGTCAAACATCAGGACATAGGAAACTTGTTCATTATTATTTTCTGCTACTAAGTCTATCATTGATTCAATTAATCCAGGGCCATTTTCAAAAGATAACTCAAAGCCAAGAGGGTTGAACTGGGATAAAACTGCATTGCTAGGGCATGCAAAGTTGATCTTCGAAGAAGACGGCGACAAGCGAGTATTCCCTTGCAAAAGACATGTTTCATTTTTGGACCACCCATGAAGCGTAAAAAACGCCCTCCAAATAAGCGCTTCCCCAACCAAAAGAACTTCATTGATGTGTCATTATATCGAACTGACCTTACATCTTCACTGTCGAACCATTTTACAACATCTAAGAAAAGCTGAAAAGCTACATTGTCTAATGGAAACTTTCTTAGGGACACTAGCTTTAAGAATGTAACTATTTCAATATCGAGATTGTTTTCTTTCAAAATCTTCATGGCATCGGTAAACAAATTCTTCAAAGTTTCATCTTCAGTGTCTACAGTCATATTCTTCCTTGAATCGCTGGCGCATGACGCTGTTGAATCTTTATTTAAAGTGTCATTTAAAAGGCCAGAGTGGAAGACGTTTCCTTTTATGCTCGCAGTAACGGATGTAGAGCATGGTTCAAACTCCGAGGAAATTTTAGTATTTTCTTCGGAATATAAGAATGTTTCTTCAAAGACGTCAGAGTCATGTTCAACTGAATTAATACTGTCCCTAGATATACTTAATTCGTTTTCACATTTGAAGTCTATGCATTTTCTGGGTGTGTTGTGAGGATGTTTAGTTGCATTGAACCAGTGAACAATCGGTGATAATACTTTACATTTCTTGTGCAAAGGAGACTTTATTTTATTACTGTTGGCAGCCGTTCGCTTGCGCTTCTGTTTATTTGGGGTGCTTGTAGTAACATTTTTAAACTGTTTGTCTAAATCTGATGTATTGTGTAGTGTTTCATTTTCACTTCTTTTACATTTATATTTTATGTAGTTCTTTTTCATTGTCAACAGTAACCCTTTTCTGCGTTTTCCTTTAAACAGACCCATCTGGAACGAACAAATTTAATATTCAATATCATACAGAATTGGGAATCCTTTCTTTGCAAACATTTTAAATAAAATTGACCATTTAACATTTAAATGTGTAGCCGTCGCATTGATACAAACACAAATATTTTTATGTTAGGTAGAATATGTGCAATTGGGTAGTATAATACAATTTCAAGCATCGAATTAAATTAGATAACACTAAACCGAGATAAATATCACATTGCGAGAACTGAAATGCTTTATACGAGGAAAGAGCTTTATACACTCAGAAAAAGAACTGGTCAGTGGCTCCGACTCTGGTTCTTAGCGCCTCCTCCAAGGCTTTGGCTCCTCCTCGTAGCCAAAATTGAGCATAGAGAGGTAAAACTCGCCATTAAAACACATAAATCATTCATTTTTAATATACGATTATGGGAAAAATTGGTACAATGTATGTTTACTCTTATCTGTGTACATTACGGCGAAATATATTGGAAAATGTCTACTTTTGGTTTAGACTTGCTCTATTTTCCAACTTTCAAAAGTTCTCACGTCAAGGAATGCAATTACCTTGCAAAATGGCCTGCATATATAAAAAGTATAATCATTTCTGAGTGGAACTACATTGGCTATTTTTTGAAATAGGGCCTGGCATTTATGTGAGAAAGGAAAAAATCAACTCACCCTTCTCCTTTGTTTACATTCTGCATAAAGTTCCGGTCATTAGCGCCTCCTCGGAAGTATCATTGGCTCTTTTTTCAACTCATCTCCTCAAAGAGGACGAGCCAGTGTTTACAGGCCGTGATATACCTCGTCCGGTGACGAACTTGCGACATCATCATTTTTAGATCTGATCTCGCCTCATTTAACTAAGAGGACACATAGTAATCATTCAAAATTTGAAATATTCAAACAAAAGATACTTCCAATGTATATACTGAACAGAAAGAACTATCGATGTTACTGGATATGTTGAAAAATACTTAGATTTATAAGTTTGACTTGTTTTCTTCATACCATATTACACTTGAAGAAGAACTTCAGGTGTTAAATTTGAAAAAAAAATCAATCTACTGTGAAGTCAGTAATGTCAGTTTTCACGAAAGTCTGGCTATATCTTCTGTGCGACAGTTGCATTGTAACATACCAATTGCGCGCTCACGCTGGATTTGATTCAGTCGTGCTATGCAACCAACAATATTTCTTTTAAGATTTTGCTGTTTTTCAAGTGAGTCAGTCATCAATGTTTTCAATGACAATAAAATAAAATCGTAAATTACAAGCGCACGTGAATTTCGTGCGAAACGGCTATTATGGGACTACTGACTTCACGGTTGATTGATATTTTTAATTTATCACGTGAAGTTCTTCAAATGTAATGTGGTATGAAGAAAACAAGTCAAATTTATAAATTTAAGAATTTTATCCCAGTTATATTTCTGGATAATATATATATGGAGAATTTCATGGACAAATCAAAGAGAATACCGAAATGAAGTAATAGAATTTTTACAATTGTTGAATTTATTGACATGTGAAAAAAAAATCTTTAAGAGTAACTTATATTTTGTGAGCGATATGACAAGATTTTAATGCTATTATCAGGAATACATACATACATTGTGAAATTAACATTGTTTTTATTTGACATTCATTTTAGGAACACATGTTCACACAGTTTGTTTGTAAACAATGGCCGCCGGGAAAGATAACACCACATGATCCATATAAGATGTTGTCATTTCTACAAGATCTTGAATGTATCCAGAGACAGACTGAAAATAAGCCTGTGGTTGCCCAATGTCTGTAAGTTTTCCAGTGCAAATGATTTAAAATATACGTGGCATAATCGTGGGACTTATTGTGTGTAACTTGTTGTTTTATGTAAAATAGTAAAATGTACGAGTATTTTAGTAATATACATTTGTCTAAAACGTTCTAGAAACGGGGCAGAGCGCAGTGGTCTGATTGTGGTACTGATGAACATCATGGAGCGTGTGAGATTCGATGGTGAGGTTTCCATTCCACAAGTTATCCGTCAACTGCATATCAGGCGACAGCAAATTATTCCCAATTTTGTAAGTTGTAATGTTTTCGTTAAGCTTCACATTAACGGAAGCAGAATAGCTTTAATGGTTAACTAATTTTTCATTTGCATCGCCTCATAACAAGCTTTCATGCAATTGTTTAGGAAACTATGGAGCTCTTTTAATACATCAGTGCTGTTGTTGGTGTTGGCTTGCAATGTAAGATACATGTTTGTAATTAAAACAATGTACATGAAGTTTAAACTACCTCCTTCCTAACAATTTTGACCAAACTTCATTGGACTTTCATGTCCACGATGTCGAAAGCCTGAGCGGCATACTGTGTTTGAACTGCCCGTCAGTCCTTCAGCCCGTCTGTCTGTCACACTTTCTTGTATAAACAAGGTCTCATATCGTTTCCATCCAATTGAAATATGAGGATTTGACTTCCCTGTCCAATTATTTTTCTCAAGATGCGGCTCTTTTTGAACAATTTTATAAGAATTTGCACTACATTTCCATCGAACTGAAATGAAACTCGGTATACATGATCGACATGAAGTGGACAAGCGCTTATTACCAGCTCTTTTCAGATTATTGTCCATTAAGTGGATACGTACATAATTATTGCCGGGACTTCCATGTGCGATTATTTGTTTCTGGAGTTACAGCCCTGCTGTCGATTTTATTTGTTAGTCTAACAAGCATTTGTATGGGACAATTACATACAATACTGACACCACTAAAAGTGACTTTGGCGGTTTTATAAATGTACAAACTAGTTGCAATTTATTCATGGCATGACTTTTGTGTCCGTTTATCAGATTTTGACTTTAATCAAAGTTTTCTAGGTAAATAATTTGAAAGTAATCCGGCTTACCAAATTTGCAGAATTCCTTAAGTTTGTATAAGAACATTGAAGATCCATAAATATATACGGTTTAATTTTTTTTTTCAGGAACAGTTTGAATTTTGCTATTGTGTGCTAAAAGCTCATGCGGACAGCAGTGCAACGTATGAAAACGTATAAACGTACAGACATTGAAGTTCGGAAAACATTTTATATCTATCTAGTTTTCAGTGAACATTACACTACCTACTTACATATTGTTTCAGAACAATTGTATTCTTACATTGTCCAACAAAGTGCAAGAGGCAAAAATGTTAGCTTTCTTTGATGCAAACATGCAAGACAATGTTTTTGTTCTTGCTCATGCTTCGTGTTATATTGTTTTGATAACTGGTTTTCTCTTAAGTATACAAAGTTTTCTCAACATTCATTTTTTTAAAATTAATATTATTGGAAGGTTGCTTTGATAGTGATCATAATTACTACCAAATCTTTTGCTTACTTGTTTATATTTAATGTTTCATTTGTATACAGAGTCTCAAACAAATCATTTTGTATGACGATAACTTGTACCAACTCGCTTGTTAACTATTGTATTGTATTTCTATAGCACGCACGGTTGCACAATAATATCCGTGGAACGCGGCATTTGAATTGATACCAACTTGCTTGTTTAACTCGTTAATATTTTTAGTTTATTTAACATACAGATTCTGAAAGGAATACTCATGGAACCTGGCATTTAAACTAATGGTAGCACTATCAAGTTACTTGTTGATATTACGATTCTTCAGCACATTTGTTCTGATTGGTCCTAATATAATTTTGCTCTTGTATATAGCATACATGATCTCAGTATAGAAAATTCACATTTTTAGCATAAATGGTCCCAAAATAATACTGATGGAAAGTATCTTTTATACTGATGGTAATTCATTGCTTGTTAAATGCTTGTTTATTTTACTTTTTACCATACATTGTCTCTAAATATAAATCTCAAGGAACTTTTATACTGATGGTAACTCATAAGACCTGTCTTGTTAACTCTTGTGTATTTCACCTTTCTCTAGCGTCACTTTTCTCTAGCGTTACAGTACTCATCGAACGTGATTTTTGTAGTGATGAGAGCGTGTAAAATCTTATTTGTTTGCTATGTTATATTTTACGTTGTTTTAGCATACATGATTTCGCAATTATACTCATAGATGTCAAACGCTTGATTCAAACCGATGATAACTAATAACAACTCGAAATTTTGCCTTGCTTAATCGAAATGTCAACTTACTTACTCAAAGTTTTGACTTACCAACAACCTAGCGTCGACGTTGGGTATATTATTTCTTAAACAACATTTAAATCATGAAATATATATAATTAACAACCCAACCACCTCCGAAAAAAGAAACTGTCATATCTTTTCAAGGAAGAAAACCTAGCGTCGAAGGGGTATTGAACCCGTACCGCAGGTATCTTGCAATCATAACTCTAATTTGAGAAATTATTACAGGAAGTCTGTCTAATTAAAATAAAGTGAGAAAATCTTCTAATCCACAAACACGTCTATACAACAAACCATATCTGTTGTTGAGTAATGGCAATATCGCGCTGAGCCTCTTAACTTAAAGTACGCGAAATATTTAGCATTTCATTTCATTTCACTACATTATCAAAACCACAGAACTACTTAGTTAATATACTGACAAGATAAAGAAACGTTGGCGTTATTTTCGTTGCGTAGTTTGAATAAATTTGGCAATGCCACGTAGATACCGTACCAGAGCTTTTCGCATACTTTTCAAAATATAGTGGTAGTTACAATTAAAAATGTAAACAACGAAGTCTGTCTATGAATCATTAGAATGAATGAATTGCAGACGAGGTCCTGGGTTGGAGTCCTGGTCAGAGATTAAATGTTTTCATTCTGCTACAGTATGTTTTTGCTGTTTTTAGACTGTTCAAGATGTTCCGTATTTTTAGCGAACAGTATCATGGATCATTATTTAGCAATCCAGATCACAGCTGAATGTTAAAAGAAATGCACCAAAATAGAAAATATTCAATATATTATGTCTCCTTGATGCTTTTGCTCTCCATGTTCAAGAAAAGTTACATTTCCTTGAAACATCAAATTATAAATGCTCATAACTCTATGCTTCTGGTTAAAATAATGTCAATATATCTAGTTTAGAGAACAATATGGACATTTGCTTTCATTTCAAAGCTTTTTAACTTCATACCTATGAAATGAAAAAATATGAACTATTTCTACAAAGTGTGACAGTACGATTCGACGCTCAGCATTTTGAAGGTCGAAATGTCGCCTGTCGTATGACAAGCCGACATTTACCATTTCCCAAACAGATTTCATAATGTTGCAGTGTCTTCTGTCAAATAATAAGGAAAACAAAGCGCCCCTGAATCGAACTCACGACATCTTTTTTCAAAGTTTTGTGGTCAACTTACTGAGCTAGCCTGAAGGATTGACGGGTAAAGCAATGAGGTTACATTACTCTTGTGCGAATTTTATTATTTTTTGTATTTGGTAATGTGTGTGTGTGTGTCTGGATTTAGCGGCTTTTTCAAAATGTTTCAGTCGTATAAACGACAGTATCTTCTTGTAGCAGTGAGAGCCATGCCCAACTTTATAGTGCTGCCTTAGTAGAATATAACGCCATAAACATGGGACATACCCCACCCAGTCACATTATACTGACACCGGGCTTACCAGTCAAAGTACTATCCTGTTCAGGAGAATGTAAAGCTTTTGAGACAACCCTCGGGTAAATTTTCATTTTAGAAATTATATCTGACAGAACCATAATATACTCGAACGCAAAAGAAAGTGTGCACTCAGGTTTTTGTCAACTGAAGTAGATTATGTTGTCCGAAGTAAATAATTTTGTCTAAAGGTATGTGATATGTTTGGTACCAAAAGTTAGTGCAGTTTATGGCCAATTTGATGTGTTTTTATTATTTTCAAAATTTTGACATTTATGAGGATTCTGGGCTATTCAAAGCCAACAGGTGTCAAAAACGGAAGTTGTAAATCTTTTTTCTTGTCATATGATAAAAAGCTGCCTATTCCTCAAACATTATTTTGTTTAACTATCGTGTGTAACCAACTCTAATATTTTTGTAAAGCATTGATATGGCAACGCTTAGGCCTAACGTAACAGTAGAATGACGTCACGAGGAATTTTCTTCAATTCTTGAGTAGCGGTTGTCACCCGAGGTCTGATGGATCTATGGCGTACAGCAACCCGACTAGTGTGCTGAAATTGTTGGTGCAAAAGACCTTTGACTTACTTTGGCACCCAAACGTGCTGACGTAAATAACGTTGTCATCCCGTTGAAGCTTTGTTAGTGCTTCAATTCGCTGAGTGTCACTAAGTCGTGACATTTTATTACAGCACAGATTTGAAATCTAATGTGTTTTTCCTTTCACCAAAGGTATAAAAAATACTGACAAAACAAGTTTTTATAGACATGTACATTGCCGATGGGCAGCACGTGCAAATCGTGCAAAAATCCCTTATCGCTAGTTATCTTGACTTTACCCAGTTTTAATCGTAAAACTGAAGGAAGATCAATAGTACAGACTTCGATCAATCAAAGTATGTTGCAAATTGTAGACGAATACCTCTTTTAGAACTGAGAATATTCAAATTTAAAAAGTGCACATTTTCTTTTGCGTTTGAGTATATTTATAACATATATATTTGGAATAGTTCAGAAGAAGCAGAAAATAATTTCTATTAAGGTCATCTTGTTCGGTGTTCGGTGATATGTATATTTTCTTGCCTACCTAGCGGGGAAAGTAGGCCTATACATTTATTCGAGCACGCGCCGGGGATAGATATTCCTGTCTTTCCCTACGGAAAAACCTTGTCTAAAATAGCGTGCACTAAGGTGACGTCACATAGTACTGGTACCATTGTCACGTCATAAACTTTATAAATAATGTCAGGAAATACCAAAACCTATTTATCTCCACGATCTATTTTGAACATGATAGGCAAGAAAAATGATCTAACATGTCTGCCTGTGTAGGACAGCTGTTTTCCCTACCCTCGGGACAGCATGGATATAAAACCTCGCTAACGCTCGGTTTTCCATTCCACACTGTCCCTCGGGTAGGGAAAATCCCGTCTTACACAGGCAGGCATGTAAGATCCTTATACTAGTCTTTTGACTGTCCATGCTTTACTTTGAAGAAAATATCAAACTTCTTTTTCAAACATATTTTCCCCTATATTTTGTTTTTGTTGTTTGTCTGACATACTTATCTTGGTACTCCGGGAAAATGAAATAAAATAAAATGAAGTAACTTTAGTATTTTTTTTCTCATTTTGACAGCTCTACTTTCATTTTCCAAATTCTGCATTTTTTTAAATGTAAATGGTTCGTCACATTTTCAACTCCGGGGGTACCTGGAGAAATATGTTAGATACACAATTGTCATAAAAGTAAAAACAAAATACTTTTGAAAAAGAAGCTTGATAGCTTCTACTAAACAGAACATGAACAGTCGAAGAAAATGTGATACAGGACAAAATGTATTGTTTAATAGAGAATGACCTTTTTTGAAAGTTTCTTCGTCATCATCTTGAGTAATTGCCTCCCTCCGAATGCAGTATATTTGCAACTGGATAAAATTATATAACGCATGCGCAGCGGACAGGACTGTCTTCTTCCACATAAAAGTTCCTCTATATACAGTAGGATAAAAATTCATAAAAACATCTCAAAGAGACTAGTAGTTGTATTGGTTGGCCAGAACCAGTTGAAAACCTTCTACTGTTGTCTGGACAACAGCAGTTTGAGGCAGCTTGTTCCATAGGATGATGATGACAGAGAAGAAGCTGTTCTGATAGATTTTTGTTCATGCAAGAATTCGGCAGTAACGCTGGTTATAGCCTCTGGTAGTCTTGGCCCCACGAAGTGATGGGTCGGGAGTTATGTCGATAAGGTTGTTCCTGATCTTGTAGTTGTAGTCTCATAGTAGTCCTTGAGGAGGTGCGTCGATCTTGTAGGGTGTCCCACCTCAGTTCACAGAGCATGTTGGTAACGCTACTAGTTCGGTCTTAGTTATTCTTCAAAAATCTAGCAGCTCTCCGTTGGACTATCTCAAGTTGGTTGATTTGACTTTCGGAGTGAGGGGACCAGAATGATTAGGCATACTCCAAAGTTGGACTGATTTAGGTGTTGAACGCATTGGACTTGGCACTCTGGGGACTAAAACGGATATTTCTCTTGATAAAGGACATGGTGGATTTGCCTTTATAGTGATGTTGTCAATGTGCTTTTTCCAGGAGAGGTCATTTGATATGACAACAGAAGATATTTTGCGTTGTTTTGAATGCTGTAGGGAGCGATTTCAGGGTGTCTCCTTGTGGTTATGTGTATAACTTCGCATTTGTCAGGATTGAATGCCTTCTGCCAATCATGCTCCCACGATGCAAGGTTGTCAATGTATTTTTGCAGCTGGTGGGTATCTTCGTTGGTGTTGATGATCCTGTTTAAAAGGCAGTCACCCGCAAACAATCGAGCTGTGGACTTAACTTTGGACGGAAGGTCATTGATGTAAACCAGGAAGAGAAGAGGGCCAAGAATACTGCCCTGGGGAACACCGGCAGTGTCTGAGGACTCCGAGGTAGCTGAACTGGAGCCCTCAAGAACAATCTTCCGGGTTCTTGATGACAAAAAGTCTTTGATCCATGAGTAGATGCTTCCGCGGACACAGTAGTGATCTAGTTTCTGTAATAGAAACGAGTGTAAACCTTTGTCGAAAGCTTTGGAGAAATCAAGTAATACGGCGTTAATCTGATGGTTGTTGTCTATGCCTTTGGCGAGATCACTGATGGTGGTGATAAGTTCGGTTTCAAAGGAACGCTACGCTTTTTGCGGAAACCATGTTGGCTGTCCGTGAGGATATGGTGTATGTCAAAACGGTATATGATGTTGCTTTGAATGATGTGTTCAAGAACTTTGAACAGTTTAGTATATTCCTATGATAAATCAAGGCCTATGAGGCATAAAAACTTAATCAAAATTTCTCCCGAGGGAAGGTTTCAAAAGGCTTTACAAGAATATTAATGCTGAGCGTCACATGAGGAAGCTGCTAGTACCATTTTCACGTCTTTTGGTAAGACACGACTAGGGATCGAGCCCACGACGTATCGCACTCAAGGCGGATGCTCCACCACTAAACTACCGAAGGACTATAACATTGGTAAAGACTTGTACAAGTAGCAGTCATAACCATGGATAATCAGCTTGACTTCAACATAAATATGTTTTTTATCAAACTGACTGCTGCAAATGATAAATTCAAAGCTATTTTATTCATGCCACAACCTCCAACGACCCATCTGTATGATGCATATTTGTAATGTACTCGACCTTGCGGTAAATCAGATATTGAGCCTCAGAGTCGGTATGCAAATAATCTACACTTAGGCATATTTTGGTTTTTCATTATTTTCAATCAATATTTCAATGCTCTCCTTTTCATGATAACAGATAATGGAAAACGACCAAGTTCTCAAAAAAACCCAGCCAAACTTGGGGTTTGATTACGCATAAGACATATTTACAAAATCTTAAATGTATTTTATCGACTTCTTTAAAGTCGTATATTCCCCGAATACAGCAGAATAGGTGCAACCAATGTATCTAAAAATGATAATTTCGTTCTAACATCTAGATTTATCCTACTAAATAGAGACAGCAAATTGCTCTTGGTCGGAGAAATTCTTTACAGCGTTTTTCATATTACCAGTGTATGTAAAGTTTACACCAAGAAAGCAAAACTTATCGACAATTTCTAATTTCTTACTATTAGCATACCATTCAAATGCATGATTTTGTTTTCGTTTTTCAAAAATGCAGACTTTGATCTTCCTAACATTAATATTAAAGCCCCATTTAATAGAATATTGATAAGTTCAATCTAGCTGTGCTATTTTCTGTGAATAAAACGATGCCATCCGCAAATATTAACATAAACATTGATAACTGATTTCAATCATTCTCTGTTAATCTATACAAATACTTATACCGTTTAAAAATAGGCATTATTTATCATTACCTGGATATTATTAGCTCGATATTTTGTTTAGCTCGGTGGGATTTTTCAGTCCCGCCATCTTACCTGTACTGTTTCTAAACCTGTTTTTGTCGATATCACAGCCTGTCATTTGGTTTTGTTTTATTCAATTTTTATTTGTTTACGCTGCGTTGCTATGGCCGTTTCCAGCCAAAATAATCAATTGTAGGCCCAGTGAAATTTTAATTTTGAGACCTGATATCAAATACAGATCGATGCCTGGATACATTCGAATTAGTAATAGATGTATTGTGTGTGAAAGGGGGCCTTAATAAAAGGCCCAGGTGTTATTTTAGGACATGTCTGGGTACTTGTGGAGTTGTTTTAATTTTGTTTTTGTAGTGTTTCTGCTGTTATTTTCCAATTAACTTTACTGAATTACTAAAGGTTAAATAAATAAAATAATGCCAAATGTATAAAGTTGAGCTTTAGTATTTTTGTTAATAGACACATCTATAAAGAGACCCGCGGTTCCCCTCCTGACTTATACTTTTCGTTATCGAAACACAGTCAAAATGATAACTCAACAAGGAACATTATCGCTGCATTGCTAATGTTTACATGTAAAATATAAAACAAGTTTTATGTATGTACCAATGAAAAAAGATGTTTTTATTTGTCAATAAAATTAAGATCGTATTTACGTTTATATTATTTATTTCCCCTTTTAAACCCTCTACAAGTAGATAATAGCTGACGCATCTTGCGACATTCCTACAAGGCCGGACACATGGTTACAACAATTTACCTTCTGACTGATGGGTTCCTCACATGAGTGAACTCTATATATCTTGCGAGGTTTCGAACCAGTTACGGTGAGCAAAACATTATCCTAATTCAGTGACATCAGCCACGGAAATCCTTTCATGTGAACATTTTCATATGATTCAGATATGGTTGATTTCAGAATTCAAATTGTCATAAATTAATGCCTCTTTCGAAGTTGTAACTCGTGACTTTGTTAAAACATTATTACAACAAATCTGCGGTAATTACATTTGTGGCAATATTAAATGTTATGATGTTGTGATTCACAAATCTGCTGAATGGTGTAAAAGTATCGAACGCATGCTGCAGATACCAGCTTCTAAATAAATTTCTTATGATATAAATTACTCTCTCTTAGGATGCACATGATGACTACCGCTGAAGATATTTAAATATGATTTAATCATATTTTATTGCTTCTAATTTAAATACAAATACACAAATCAAACAATGAAAACGGCATGATCATTTTAACAAATTAATAACAGTAGGATTAATTCAACTTACATAAAAGCAAAACGGTTGGGCCACAAGTTTTGCCAACAGTAGAGGTTGGCCCTTCCCATTTGTCGCATTAAATTTAACAAAATGAGCATCATTTTCTTTGTATTTCATAGTAATGTAAATGATTAAGAGAAAAACTATCTGAAGATATTTAAAGCGATATTCCTCAAAAAAAGGATATTATGTTCTAGTATAATTTTAACAAATAAACAAATAACAGCGTATCTAAAAACCAAACACAAAAAGACAAAACAACAACACGATATTGATATTTTGCATTCATGATTTTAAGTAAAGCTAAACTCGCTTTTACAGATAAGTTCTATTGAGTGACATACACTGATAGAACGTTTCTATGCTATGGTAATAAACTTGAAGCGCAGAAGAAACCGTTGTAACGACATCAAGAAATAATCAATACACCTTTTGTTTAACGAAGTAGGAGCATTAAAATAGTTCAGATTTATTTGCTTTATTCAAGCGGATGTTACGAGCTGTAACGCAAAACAAATGATACACAAACAGAACAGAACAGAACTTTATTCATAATAATATGACTTGAACATAAAACGTTCTCGTCATCGTCGTTTCAATCAAACAAATAATTTAAATTATCATTTCTCATTTTAAATGATTCATTACAATATATAGCCAACCTATTTAAAATTTTCAAATTAGATGTGCTTAAAAGTTCTATGAATTTATACATACTTGGATGGTTGTAATAGTTACGTGGTATATACCTGTTTCTTAACCTAGAATAAACAGGGCATATTAGTACAAAGTGATATTCATCTTCCAAATCATTGTGTTCACATAAAATACATTTTCTTTCAGATCTCAATATATTTCTACGTCTTCCAGTTTCAATATTTAAATGATGAGGCGACATTCTTAATTTGGTAATACTATTTCGCAGTTTAACACAATTCATTTTTTTAGGTATTCAGATATTCCAAATGTCAACTTAAGTTTTTTAAACAAACAAGAGAAGATTTGTTATGCATGCCCTGTCTCCAGTTGCTGATGTACAGATCAAATAATCTTGTTCGTAATATTGGAATAAACATTTTGATATCAACTGATTTTTGATATAACCATACATCATTAAAACAAGATTCTTGTAATAAATGTTTGACTTTAGAAGCCCAGTTGACCACATTCTTATGTCTATCAGTATCATATCTAAGCGAGCTAAATATAGTTGTTAACAAACAATTATTACTTTTCTCTAAATGTAATTTCAAATAATATTTAACTATTTTTATTTTGTCTAATTACAGAGAATGGGAATCTGCCCGTTTCACCATACAACGCGGCGTTGCATGTTGACATTTTTACATTGAGAAACCATTTTAAAAGATTTTTGTGTACCATTTCTAACTGTTCAGATTTTGTAAAACTCATAACATTACACGAAAAGTTAAGAATGGATGCTACATAGGTATCAAATAGACTAAACATTATTTTGGTAGGTATTGCTAATGATCTTGTGACTGAAAATAGTGAGCTCGTCGCTTTTAATGCTTTTCCAGACAATGTTTTTGTGGCGTTCATAAATGACCCGCCACTAGAAAAAAACAATACCTAGATAATTAAAGTTACTAACAATTTCAATATCTTCCCAGTCATATTTAAAAACATTTCTAGTGTTACCATAAGCTCCACCTTTTTTAAATATCATTATCTCCGTTTTTGTTATATTAACTCTAAGTTCCCATTTATCACACTCAATATGTTTTAAAATTATCCTAAGATTTTTGTAAGCCTTCTGCTGTTTCTGAAAAAATAACTGCATCGTCAGCAAAAATAATGAATAAATTGAGAGTTGTTTTAAAGTGATACGTGCACTTTGATCTTGTTGTAAATGTAGTTCGACATCATTTATGAACAAAGAAAATAACAAAGGGAACATTATATCCCCTTGTAACAATCCTATATTCAATCGAATTTAACACATAGTTTAACTTCATTATAAAGTGAACGTATAACATTAAACAATCTACCATTAACTCCATTTCTAATGAGTTTGAACCAAAGGTCATTTCTATAAATGGTATCAAAACATTTTTTGAGATCAATAAAACAACAGTAAAGCTTGGATCTTTGTCTAAGTTGCTTTTCTATAAAAGCATTTAGTAGAAATATAGCAACAATGGTGCTGTAGTTCGCCTTAAAACCAAACTGTGCATCGGTAATAACATCATTTGCTATAGACCATTTCTTCAGCCTTTCATTTTTAACAATTGTAAATAATTTTGCGAAACAGCTGATCAGCGTAATACCTCTGTAGTTGTTAACATCTGAATTATCTCCTTTTTTAAATACGAGAATAATAACACCTTTTTAACCAAAACTTTGGAAAACACTGTTGATCAGGAATATAATTAAATAAAATTTCTAGTAGCTGAACAGGTACATCTATACCTTTTAAAGTACTCGTACTCTAAAATAGTACCTAAAGAACATGCTTTATCTCTGCCTAATAGTTTGATAGCTTGACGAATTTCTTCAACTGTAAAGGCTACATCTAATTCCTGAAACGTTGAGTTCCTCGAATGTTGTGAATCAAAATCATGTAAAAAAATCTTTACACTCTATGTTACCTTCAATTTTAAATTCTGATGTTAACTTTTTAAAATGGGCATAAAAATCTTCAATGCTTATATTTTCACCTTCAATTTTTGACTTTTTTATTCTAAACATTCCATTTTCTTTAGGCGTCCTATTTTTCATTTCTTC
Source organism: Mercenaria mercenaria (assembly GCF_021730395.1). Classification (NCBI taxonomy): domain Eukaryota; kingdom Metazoa; phylum Mollusca; class Bivalvia; order Venerida; family Veneridae; genus Mercenaria; species Mercenaria mercenaria. The sequence continues at coordinate 91,032,006 of NC_069365.1, forward strand.
CATTTCTAATTTCAACACTTCTGTCTAAATTAAAGTGTAAATGTGCTTCTTTATATTTTTCTTTTGTTTTCTCTCCGCATTCTTCATTAAACCATTTACTTTGTTTTAATGAATTTTGATTATCATTAAAATACGTACAGGGTTTCTTTTTACGATGTATTTCAAAACAACTTTTACCCCTTGAGGTGAGAAATTCAAAAAAGTAGTTAACCATGGTAACGGGATCAAGACCGGTTTGTTTGCACGAGTTTAGATTACAACACAATTCATCAACATCTCGCGATATGTCATTCAGAAAAGCAGTTTTATGCTCAGTGTTCCATTTTTGAAACACGCGCTCATATATTTTGTTGTTTTGTTTTTTTTGTCACGCGATACTGTGCATCAATGGAAAGAAAACGAAACGGGTTCGTGATTTGAATACAAATAAAACAAACAAATGAATCCAGTATTAATTATAACCTTCTGAGACGACCAATAACACCAATAGGTTTCTATTGATTTCGTCTCAAACATGAATTTCTCTGTTTAACTGAGGTGCTAGACATGTTTGTGATAATTAGAAATACATGTGTAAATCAACTAGCTTAATTATCTTGAAGTTTATTGCACGCGTTACACGTGTTTTATTTCCATATGAAAAGTGCTTGAATTTCGATTTTTAAACTTCTATTTTCTGTTTTATTTCCCCTCTCGTTTTGACTTCAATTTGATTTGATTGCCAGGAATGCGACATCAGATATTTTACCCTTTTATTGGAAATATTTGAAGACAGACGCAGCAACAACCTCACCCACTTTCGAAGTAAAGTTACAGATTTCTAATCATGATGGTAAGTTTGAACTGTACGAATGAAACAAATCAAAATGAAACGTTTCATATCAACATTTGAAGCTTTCATTTTCTTAACTGCTTTAACCGATGAGAATCATGAGGAAGAATTGACCTCTAGACCGATAGATAGAAAATCGATATCAAAGATGTCTCGAAAATCGAGACAAGCGTTGGATCGGTAAGGCCACCAGGCTCTACGCCGCTAGGCTGCTTGACTTCTCCGTAGCAAAATTGCTAGAGTGCTACGCTCTAAAATGGATTTATGACTTGATTTGAACGTTTATACTGCATTAAAATCGGGAAGGATGACTCGTGTAAGGACAGATTGATATGTGCAAGGCTGTGCGAAAAACAGCCGTGCAGTTTGATTTTGCTAATACATCTCTCTGGCGCGGCAGTGACTTCAAGTGGACAAAATAATGTATAGGCTGCTAGGCCGCTAGGCTGTTAACTTCATGCTGCTAGGCCGCCAGACTGCTAACCTTCGCGCAATGTATATATTGTAAAGGTGGCCATTGGTAGTAATGATGTCATAGGGTATTGTCGCATAAATGACTGCTGTGCTATTTCAATTAAAAGAAGATGCTTTTCGTAAGAAATTAAACAAACATAATTTGAGTGGCTTATCACTTTGAAATAAAGATTTTAATATTTACAACAAAAGTCATGATCTTATTACATACCGTAAATTCTACGCGTTTCCTCTTTAAAAATATATATAATTATATATAATGTTTTAACACAAATAAGTTGTAGGAAACTATGAAGTACAAAAAGATATTCATTAAAAAGTTTAATTTTGCCTGAAAAGGTAGTATTCTTTGCAATAAAATTTACTATGGACGTACACATTTCTAAAACATTTTATTGTATTGTTTTAAACAAATATCATTTTTTTTAGATTACATTCCATAGACCTTGAAGAAATACTGAACTTGACGCGACAATACCAGTGTTTGCAATGGCATATGCATTTCTTGACTATAACTTTTTAGACATAGACTGTCTCAGTAACTTTTTTATTTTTTGCTTGTTTTCTAAGTTTTGTTGCAATTCCTAATCCATACATTTTCTGTTTCATTATCGACAGTTAGATCATTAGCATCACAAATAGAAATGATCGTTTTCCGGTAGGAAGAGTCTGCTTCTATAATGTCATTTTGGATTTTGCATTTTACAGTATAACTTTTCTCGATTTTTCACGACTCTGGTATTATTCAACTGCTTTTTAATACTTTTTCTTTCTTCGATTGAGCTTTTAATGTCCTTACCCAATTCTTGTTTCGCACCAAAAAGGCGTCTTTTGTTGCATCAAGTGTTTTATTTGACTTTGCGTGATGGGTGTTTTTCACATCATTAGATTTTTCAACACCTTGACCACTGAATTTTGACAAACTTCTACGTTTGAGGAAATAGCGTATATGATATAGGCGAGCATGCAAAAACGGCGTAATGTTTACAGACACCGATGATGAAAATTAAAAACCTTCTTATTATGGCTGATTTGTGCCACTACAGTATTTGGCTGTGTCGCTGCACCACAACGACAGAGGCAGTTATGGCCCCAAGCTGAACGTCACTCCGGCAAACTGTCGCCCCGTCAAATGTTGCCCAAAGAGAGTCGCCAAAATGTCATACAGTCGAATGGCGCCTCAACAAACGTTATCCCGCCGAGCGCCCTAGTTTGTTGCGTCCTTTTGCTGATGGGGCAACAATCGTCCCCAACATAGTAGCATTCAGTTTCTCCTCCCCGTTGACATGCGCAGTTAACTTACACTTACGCAGTTTCCAATAATGGAGTTAGATGAAAAGGAGCACACGCCGCTTACCACCGTATTGAGACAGTGCCGTATTCTTTTTATTTTATTCAGTGCGGTAAACAATGTTATTTTCTATTGCTATCACGTGGGGGAAGCGGACATTTAGGCGGTCAAATAGGCCATTCTACGCATGTCATAGGGAAGGCGAGAAAACGACAAAATAATTGGTATTGTCGTCGTGTTGTCGCATGGCAACCTCGCTATCACGAGGGCACGACAAACTGGGGCGCCAACACGACATAAAAATGTTCGTGTTTTTCCTCTATTTTTACTGTATCCTACTGAACGAGTCAATGAAAGAACAGAAAAAAAACAGCACCATATGTAGCAGATACATTTTCAACCAAGCAGAATAATACATGTCATCAAAAAGTAAAGTATATAATTGTCTTTCGTCATTGTATAACACTGCTGTTGTGTTTCGAAATGTATAGCATGATTTCACTGTTGCCTTAAGAACTCACTGAGGAATACCACTGTCGATATCTCACAAAGGGAAATTAAAAAATAAACACGTAAACTGGATAAAATTCTGGACTGATTTATATGTTTTGTTTTTTGCTCTGGTTTAGATCAAGTGCTGACGCAAACAGTTTTCTTTCTACAACTTAAATAGTGCAGTTTATATTTGTGTTTATGCACACAGCTTTTGTGACTTGCAAAGTACAAATAACTAAATAGATTCGGAGCACATGATATACCTTTGTTATATGTAATGTTCAACTTACCTCGAATTCCTACTTTTTGGATGTAATTCGGAAAGTCACAAATCATCCTACCTACTCCGTGAGCTGTTGGTCCGAGAGCTCACGGACTTTTATTGCAACAAGTAAGGCCAAAAGGAAGTGTATACATTTTTGGAAACAATATTTCATATCCTCCATGAAAACCCATTTCTTAATTGTCAAAGCCGTGCTTATCTATATCTCAATTGTAAAACTTTAGGGGGTAGAGTAAAGTTTACATCTACCAGTTCTTTTCACTGTTTAATTACAGTAACTATCTGACTGTCAATAAAAGCCAAACTATGTATATTTTGCTATAAACAACGATTGACGCGTGGATCCGTAGGAGAGTATTATGACTTCATACTGTCGTATTACATCCGCTTCATTACTACTTGGATAAATGAAGCCTAACATGGTTTTTATCGAACTGTTTAAATGAGCATGTAAGAATAAAAACAATAAAGGCCGTCTTGTGGTTTATCGTCTAGTTTACCACGGTTCATCGTTTTTGTGATTAATATATTTAACCACAAGAGCTAACGAGGTTCAATTCCTGCACATCTAAACTCTGAACTATGATAACCAGGCGACAAATCATTCAAAGACATTGATTATTTGATAAATACATCGGGTGGATTTATAACTAAACGCAGAAGTAGCATGTTCTTTTATAAAAAATTCGAAAAAGTACAAAAGAAATACACATTACAATTATCAGTAAGAGTAATATAAAAATATATATAGATATTAACATTTATAAGGCATTAGATATATTTCTATTAATCTCTAGTTTTCACCTATAACATACAAAGCGTTAGTCTATAAAGGGGACATAATATGCATATTTATTACATACCTATATAAATTCTGTAAAAACATCGGTTTGTATTTCACAATTTAATATGAACAGGCAGAAAAAAAATCCGTATTGTACCTTTTAAATTCCCTGTTTTACCTTTTGTACTGTATGCTGTCGGACTACTTTCATTAATATGTATGACCTGACACAGTTCTATAAATAGCACATAAAAAAAATAATGTCGCGTCCCCCAAAGTATAGTCCCAAAACCAGGGCGATGGGATCGTAAGTAAGTTCTCGTCTGGGATGGGCTGCAATGCACAAAAAGGCACTGAAACTTAGAAAAATGTGCTAAAATGTTGTACAAGAAACCACAACACGAGACTTGCGTCTTTCACTGCTGTTATTCTGTCTGATAGGCATTCTATTCAATATTTCAATACAACCTACACAATACAAAGAATATTAATTTATTACCTGCGATGCACAAAAAGGCACAAAAACTTAGAAACATGTGCAAGAAGTTGCACAGAAAACTAAAACACGAGTCTTGCGTCTTTCGCTGCTATTATCATCTGAAGTGCGCATGCGCTGGTGAATCACCCGAGAAGCCAGTCATCAAAATATAAGCAGGTGAATGAATGTATGAATGTTGCGTGAAATGAATCAACAGTTAGAATGACTGATTGAATGAATGGATGATAGATGAATGAATAACCGACTGTAATTATGTTATGACTTCATCTCAGTGTTTTTATATGTTCTGGTCCTTCGGGATCATTGATTTCAACTCATTTAGATTTGAAAATTGAATACTGCTTAAGCCGGTGCTAGGGGGCGTGGGCAGTGTTGCATTTCCCATTACTGCTCATGAACAGACTCAATCAAACCGAGTCTGAAATTTTCATTGTTTGCATTGTTCTCGGTGATTCCAAGGGATCTACTTTCCAGATTATTTTACAAAGTGGGACTTCTCAGGCTTTCAAGTGGCCCTAAAATTACTAAAAAATCCTAATTTTTTAGGCCTCCCTAAAATTCCTAAAAAAAACACTAAAAAAGGGCCAGATTCCTAAAAAAGCCCTTATTTTTTCAGATTGTCCCTAATTTTTTGTAAAGTTGCACCCAACCGTATATTTTCTAAAACTTTAGGCCCAAAAACGCAAAAGAGGCCACCATTTCATACCTTTATTTCAGAATTTTCCAGGGGGAAAACCCCCCTGACCCCCTTCAAATGAGGGGAGTACCCCTCTAGTACCTCAAAATTTAGATAAAAAATGCATTAGAGACCACCATTTCATACTTTTATTTAAAAAAATTTCCAGATGGAGAGTCCCCTCACCCCCCTAAAATTATAGGGATACCCCCTCCCACACACCAAAATTTAGACCAAACAATGTACTACAATCCAGCATTGCATACCTGTCTTTCAAAATTGTCTAGGGGCGGGGGGGGGGGTGAAACTGCCCCCTGACCTCCCTAAAATTAGGGGACAGTGAATACACCCTCCTGTAACTCAAATTTAGAACAAAAATACACCAGCGCCCACCATTTCATACCTGTATTTCAAAATGTTCCAGGGGGAGAGCCCCCTGACTACCCCACCTCCACCCCTCCCCTGAATTGAGAAGAGTACCCCTCAAATACTTCAGCATTTAGACCAGAAAATACAACAGTGGGCACCATTTCATACCTGTATATCAAAAACTTTCAGGTAGAGACCCTACTCTTCCCAACACAGACAGAGGCCCCTCTCCCATACCTACCCCCTCTTGGCGTTATGCACTTTGCCATGACGATTCGGGTCTGGTGATGATGAAAAGCAACACTATATATGGTCAAAGGGCTGGCTCGACATGTTGCCCGTTGGCATTTAGTCCTAATGTAGCCCTTATTTTTGGCAAAAATAGCCCTAATTTTAGCCCTAATTTTTTGCCAAATAATGCTTGAAAGCCTGACTTCTAAATAAATGAATATTGGAATAGGAATTTTTATAGGATGTCTATTACATATACAAAATATTACAAAAATACAATTACAGAGTATAAGGACATTACAAAACATGTACACAATAATTAGACATAAATAGACATATTGACATAAATCAGACATAGATAGACATAATGACATGAATAAGACATAAGTAGACATATTGACATGAAACAGACATAATGACCCTAACACATAAATAGACACAACTCAGAGATAATGACCCTGTGACACTAGTATCGGTAAACATTGAAGATTTCGTTCAAAAACAAAACAATAAACTTGCGCACCTCGTGAGATCCGATCTGGCAAAATCCATTCGAGCCGAATACAGCATCTCCGATCGAGCTAGTGTTATAATAATCCTATTTTATAATTATAGCAACACCACAAAAAAAACTATGAACATATTACTTGTTGAAAAAAAACTACATAAGACTATATTATTTAAACTGATTTAACCATTAGCCTGCTAAATTTCTAAAATGGACTAGTCCATCCTTCAATTTATGCAATACCATTTATTATCTGAAAAAGTGTTCAATGAAAATTTACTGATTGAATAGCGAACAGTGCAGACCATGTCGATATTTTGGTCTACACTGGTCGCAAAGGCAGAATCACTTGCCGACAGCAGGTTAATCAAAGGGTAAAAGATAGGAATGTAATATATCCGTTATGTTCATCCTTGAGCCCACTTTCGCGTTGACATTTTCTATTATTGTATTAACTTTTTTACTCAAAACTTTGTTGTAGAGCTTTTCTTTTGTCATCCACTTTGGTTTAACTCTGTGATATTTACCAGTTGTGTTGCTTGAAAGACAATATAAAGAATTGAAAGGCACATCAATGTTAAGGAATTTCGTCAAATTGTACATTTCAGAAAGTGTATTTTCTCTCAGTCTTTCATATACAAGCACGTGCACTGGTCTTCCATATTTTTCTAACCAATAGAGTGTCATATCTTTCCATACGTTTACTTCCTTCATGACAAACTGCCTCCATTCTGAAATAAAATTGTATGTATAAATAGCCGTAACAAAGTAACCGTATGGCGGAAAATCAGATTATCTATCAACCTTGATGCAATTTCGTTTTATTGATTGTTGCGTACTTTATCAAAAATTAGATCAACAGTTACTGATAAAACATAAATATATTGATTAATACAGAACTCAGTATTCAATATTTGACATATAGAGCAATATACTTACAAATGTTTATTTTGTATTTTAAAAATACCTGGAATTAACTGTTAAAATTATTGTATATAAGTATGTTTAAATTGTTTAACATACGCATATGTTTCGAAACTGCACTACATGTTTGAAATTCTCATATATAAATTAGATTGATACTTAAGTTGTGATCACATCATACCGAAGGCGTTGTCGATGTAAAAGAAATGTGAGTTTGCTCGGTTTGGCTCATTCAATGAGAACTTATTTTCTTTGTCTGAACTGTTCTAGTAGATAAAACCCAGTAATTTGTAATGTCATTCAAATGTTATGAAGCATAAAAGAAAAAATAATAATTTACATCGGTTTACCTTCGGAAAACTATATATAAGTTATTGATTTTGTTTTTGTTGGACGTAACGTCGCACCGACACAATTATAGGTCATGTGGCGACTTTCCAGCTTTGACAATGGCAGGAGACCCCAGATGCCCCGCCGCGCATCATTTCATCACGGGCGGGCACCTGGGTAGAACTACCGACCTTCCGAAAGCCAGCTAGATGGCATTCTCACACACGAATACGTCTTAGGTTTGTCTGATTAGAAGGGTCACACTCGTTATATATAATTATTGATTTGTATGTTATATATTATGCATGTATGTGAATGAGACTTAAGTAAAGATTGAAACTGAATAATTCAACGCCCCGAATGAGGCTCGAACCCACATCGCTGAGGAGCAAGTGAGTAGAAGTTAGCGAAATAATAACCACTTGGAAACCGAGGATACAGTTCTTAAGCTCATCTATAGAGTTCAGGTAATGGCGCTAAGAGACTGAACGACTACAATGTATTGTTTGAATCTGGTGTTTCCATGCTTGGAAAATAATTAAAATAAGTTGATCGCAACTACAAGGTATTAAGAATTGCCCTTCAAAATATCATGATGCCAAAACATGTCTCAGTTTAATTCTACTTTCTATCGATGTTTTTGCCATAAACAGGAATTGAAAACATTCGAGACGGTTTAATACGATTAAGTTGTATATTTTGCGACAAAACAATATATAGTAATTATTACGGATTGCATTATTGCTGTTGGCTTTTCCTACGCTAAACAGCAGTATAATTTTTCGTTTTAACTAGAAACATTTTTTGATAAAATCACGGCTAGGTTTTAATGTTTTTCGCAATCAAAATTGGTAATTAATAAATGTGATCTTATCTATTGATCAATGGTCATTAATTTAACCGACACTGAACACCAGTTACTTGTAGAATAGCATCGTTAGTTTGACTACATAGGTAACAGGGTCCAAAAACACGTTGAACGATAAAATCAGTCTATATTTACCGTTCAATGTTCGAAAATATCTAAAAGTAATGAAAGGTATGACTTTACATAATATGCTCCAAATGACGATCTTGTCATAAACTTTGCACTTCGAGCTTTCATGTATTATTATTATTATTATTTTTTTTTTTTTGAAAGACTGTGACCACGAACACACATGATTCAAAATCTGACATAGACAGAAAATTTGAAGCATAATCACTCTTATATCACATGTAAAATTGCTTACAGGCAATGGGAACATTCATAACATAACATGACATGACATGACATGACATGACATGACATGACAAGACAAGACAAGACAAGACAAGACATGACATGACATGACCGTGATGACATATAGTTTATTCGACATAAAATTGTACATTCAACTCATAGTCGATAACTAAAGTTTCTAGTACAAAGTATGAAGCGTGAGAAATTTTCCCAAAGAAATATTGCATGTTTTATCGTCAACATTATTTAGATATATCAATATTTGACATTCCTTTACCTCGGAAACATTAATAATAGTAAATAAATGTGATGACAATGTAGAAAAACGTACATTGTATAGTTGTTTTGAACAATGAGTGAATGAATGAATTGGCAAAACATATACTTATTCAAAGTGGTAGTGAATAATATCTAAAATGGATTCGTAATGAAAATGCAAAGTCACAATCGTTGTTAAAGTGCATAGTACAAGTATTGTGCTACATTGATCAATACTTTATTATTTGTAGCGGACATGAGGGTTTTGAATTTCTATAGACCTTTTTACTCCGTACTAATTCCTTAGCAACGGGAAACAATTTTCGCGCATGCGCACTCTATGTAGGGCAAAAAGACATGACTGCACAATATAAATTACGTTAGAGATATCAATATCAATATATTCGACCAATAATGAGTTTGTTTTATTGTAAATATCCACTGAAAGACAAAGGAAAATTTATGTAGATCTTTGCAAACCCACAGCTGATTTATGCGCATTATCTTTGATGATTTTGGAATAATAAACATTTTTTCAGCAAGGTTGTTCTCGACAAATTCAGGTCAAGAAAAATTAAAAAAAAAAACAACGGTATTTTCCATGAATTAATAAAGTTTTTGTTCTATTTCCTAACATGATCTCACATAACTTACAACCTGTCGCAGTTAGCTTACATGATACTTAAAATATAATTAAATGTCGCAGTTGAAAATAACAAAGTTCAGCCTTTGATTTTTTATCCAATCATACTGATCAATTCAAAGAAAAAAATAAAATGAATAAATAAAAATCATAAATATAATAATAATAATTTCAAAACTGTTATTTTTTATTTCTATTGATTCCTCGAGTTTGAAAGTTTTTATATGACACTATCGAATTGGTTCATACGCGGTCAGATTTAATAGAGAGGGTGCGTGTATCGGGGAGGGGTGTTCTACATTTACATTCTTTATCTGTTCTATTTTTTGCGAATTCAAGTTTATCATAATTATTCTATTCAATTATGAATAATGACTTCTGTTCACGATACATTTTCGATATGAAAATGATCTAGCATGTAAACATAAGAAATAAAATAATAAGAGATTTATATTAAGTGTTTTCTTTCAGTGTGTAGTTATAGTCCTGGATTTGATTCATATCTTACGAATTTAGATTTTTTGTAACTACACTTTTATAGTTTTAAATGAAAATGTCCATTAAAGTTCCAAAATATATTCTTATAGAACTTAAAATACTAGGTACCACGTTAAATTTTTATTTTTGATTCAAAAAACGGCTCCGCCACGTGATATATTAATCCGAGTGCGTTCCTATTTTATGGCATTGATTACTGGATCACATCAAAGCCATCTTATATGCTTCAGTAAATTTTATGATCCGCTCTAATCAGGGGACACCCCTGAAAGGATCTTTATTACCACGATGTCCTATGTTTTATCATGTCACTTGCATAATAGTTACGCAACGATTTCCGGTAGATCAATTAAAACAGCAGACCCAAGTATGTAGATATCATTCAGGTCGGAGAAAGATATTTACAACAACTGTTTGAAGTTGTGGGAAAAATAGATATAATGAAAATTATGACATTTTTAAATGTATGGAACAAGTTTTATATTAGTATGATGTGTGGAAATGGACTGGAAATGTTTGTTCTTTTATGACGAAAATAGGAATAAAGCAGGCTTTTCAAGTAAGATATGATTAAAAACATACATGTGTTTATTCAAAGCATACTGTATAATAAATTATTTGACTGAAGTCAACCTTATAGTGGCAAAACAATTCGTAATAAAATGATGATTTTGTGTAGGTTTTCTTATCGTTGAAAGTTTTTTTGCCACACGTAAAGAGCGCATGCGCGTTAAAATCAAAACATCCGTGGAATTTGCATAGTTACCGTAGTTTGGGTAAAAAGGTCTATACATCTGCAAAAATACGGTTTGAAGAATTTTCGACACAACTGACAATATTTTGGACATACCAATGAATCGTCCTCTGTCAAATTCATGGAACAGTTTTGGTACTTTCTCATTTCTCTTAAAACATTTTCATGCCTAGCTTTCTCTTTTTCAAAATTATGAGACGACAAACGGAATTTACTTAGCGCTATTCTATATTTGTTGATATTTATAGTATTTAAATAATTGTCTTGTTCAAATTCGTGTTTAAATATGCTATATGATGACAATTTGCTTGACTTATTCATGTTTGAATACCAGCTTTGTCTCTATATGCCAAGTATTCTTTGTTTTAAAACTTGTAAATTAACACGCATATTGTTTTGTTTAAGCCATTATTTTTGTCATTTCTATTTCGTCTAATACGAATTTTACCATATACACCAAATTTTTACAATTTTATGAAAGGTTATTTTTTGCATCTTCTTTTAACATGGTATAAATTTTCTTTAACAGACAGTTGTCATCTAATTTTAATATTTTTATCCAACATTTAATCATTATCATTTTTCGGTGTATTTTTGTCGGATATCTACCAAAATCTCCATATATATAAACCGTCCAAGTTGGTGGATTTTCTGACACAGAGTATTTTCCTTGAACATTTTCCTTTACAATATCCATGGATTTTCGCGCCATAATAATTTACATTGATCTGGTACTTCTAATTGATTTAATACTGTAAATAAGTTTCTCAATGCAAATAATGAATGCTGAGCAAGATGATTTTGAGTTCTAAACCAGTGACGTTTCTTTTTTAAGAAATATATTCCTAGATATTTAAGAGTTGACAATGTCTAAAATTTGTCCATTAAAACTAAGTTGTAAGTTGAGTGTCTACCCTGTTCAAATATCATAATTTTTGTTTTAGTGGTATTAATATTTAGTTTTCATGTGTCGCATTAAGCAGATAGATCATACAGCAATGACTATAGGGCTTCTGGTTATGTGCAAATAAGACAGTATCACCTGCGAATAAAAGCATCATCTTTATTTTATGCTAACCAATGAAATACTGTATTCTATCATTTAAATATTTCAATTAAGAAATAATATATCTCATCCAGTGATTTGTCGTTGAATAAATCATTGTTTGGAGTTCAGATGCGAAGGAATTATATCACGAGGGCGCAGCCCGAGTGATATAATACCTACGCATCTGAACGACAAACAATGATTTATTCAAAAGCAAATCACTAAATGAGATATATTATTTCGATTCTAACACGTTACCAATGATTTTTAAATACATCCTTGCCAACATTCATTAAATATTTGCCCGTTTTCAATCGGTTTCTTTTCCAGCGCGCCGCTATGCCATTTGACGCCATGACGTTATAACTGTGACGTCAGAGCAGTGATTTGTTGTAAAATAATTCACTGTTTTCTGCCTTCTTTGTTTAATAGGAAAATTAATCTGATCGTGTTAGAATATTTCATCACTCACACTGTGAAAATATGAATTCTATATTTTCACACTGTGAGAGATATAGCTACACCCCCTCATTACATTGTGTATAAATTTTGAATTATTTGCTTAAAACAGGATGAAAACTGTAGTCGCACTTTGTTCTTTATAGTTTATTTCTCGATTCAAATTATTTTACTTAAAGAGAATTTCATAACGTTATGCAGCAAAAAATAAAATAAAATGGTACTTTATGTTTGTTCGTCTTTATAACGTCACAGCACGTCTGACGTCATGTCTGTTTACGCGCGTCTGTTTCCCGCGCTGAGATTAAAAATAGTGGCAAAATGCAAATTTCAACGTAATTGAGCATAAAATAAAAAGAAAATTTGTTTGTTCTGAGTGAATATGGAATATATCTCACTTCTCGGTGAGACATATTCCATATTCACTCAAAACAAACAAATATCCTCGATATATTGATCATATTATCGATATTCCCGTTAATATTTCTGATAAAATCATTCACAAAGAATAAAAATGAAAGGCTAAAGCTAGGGTATCCCTGTTTTACAACATTATTTGAATCGAAACTGGGTTTCATAATGTATCACATATTTGTAGGCTAGATAGTTTATATTATATTATAGTTGGTGTGTTGTGACATATATGTGCAAATGTTTAGACATTTACTTGCAACTGCTTTTTAAATTTAAGCAGCATTGATATCAAACTTTTTCAAAACACCGGAAAATACGCTTCCGATCGGAACTTCAATTCCAACGGGCATATAACCGAATCAGAATTATTCTGACGTTGTTGCCAAATTTCAGATCAGAACATTTTTATGAAATACAGGAAACTGATAATATCTTTTTTACGTGTAAACTGTATAAGAACGGTTTTTGCTGTAAATGTGAAAATTGATCTTATAAATATTTACTGTATACTGTACATTGTTTAAATATATGTAATGTTAAAACAATTGAAACATAACTTACTTTCACTTCCGAACAAGTTTATTGGAGCAAGGCTTTCTCCCGCGTTGAAAAAAGATGTGCCTGGTAGTTTTATCGCATTCTGTCGATTAAACTCAGCAAGTAATGCATTGTAAGGATTTCGAAGGATGAATATTGCTTTGGAGTAATTCAAATTTGACACGCCCATCGTCGCACAATCCGGATGATGTGTAATATTACTCTGAAGGTGCGTTTTTACTATGAATATTTTTCCCCGCGTTGGACATATCTTAGAACCTTCAAAGTTCCAGTCTGTGTAGATACTTCCCGTGTGTAATCCTGCAAATAGGATATAATCATAATGAAACAAGTTATTCGTGGTTGGGTACTACATAAATGAAATCAAAACCACCCCAATGGCATGGCCGTATCTATGTGTAAACGTCTAAGAGGCGAACGACATTTGCTAAAGACTGAAGTATTGGAGAACTGACTGTCATCTTTAACTATATCAGCAGCTCAAATTCGAAGCCGCAATATCTAACTCTGTATTTATAATTATAGATTTTCATGACATCAAATTTTCATTAATAACAATAAATGTTATTGTTTTATATTTTCGTTAAAAAGAAGAGAAACTGCAATGTAGCAGTGTATCTATGTAATTTTCATCACCGGAATAAATACACAGCTTATTCCGAATAAAGTATGTTCTTATTTCAAGATACATAAATGTAGCACCTTTGATTGGTTTTTATACAATTAAACGTACTAAGAACGCAAATCACCAAGACACTATTTAGATATAATTTACTTTACAGCAAAGTTAAAAAATCTTTATAATGAAGAAAACACGATCCGAACGGTCTGAACCAAATACATATAAATTGCAGAGTTAAGGTACGATTGTGTTATAGAATTTATCAGTTTGCATAAGATAATAAAATGAAATAAGACCTATCGTGTACCTGTCGTTGTCTCTATAAGTTCTCTTGTCCAAGTATTCCCTGATCCGGGGTAGCTAGCTAGAGCTACAAGTGGTTTTGGAACTCTCAAATATTCCCATGATTGACTACAACTAAATCCCATCAAATTGCGTTTCAAATAATCAAACTTAAATCTATTGTCACTGAGATTAATTCCATTTTCCATACACGTTTTTACTAATCCTTTCAATGAATTTCCATTCACTTTTTTAAACTGGTATGCAGTCACTGCTTCCTTGCAGCTCCAATTACCTCTTGTAATTATTTCACTAACGCGACCGAAAACGAGATAACAAAGAACGAGACTGCCGAATAACAGTACAACCATTCCATGTTTTGTAATCCGCCTCGACATCATTGCACTTAATGTAGAAAGAGATAAGCTGGTCACGTTGCTATAGTTGTTTCTCTATCCTCATTTCTTTCGTTAGTGAAAAATATGGAACGTGAACCTTATCTTTAATTGTCAATCGATATACGCAGTCTCAGGTGAGTTATATTGTTCATAGAAGCAACGCGTCAGTGACTTGATTGAAAACTATTGTGACGAATCTATAACTACATAAAAATTATGAGAGAAATTAGCATGATACAAGTGCCACATGCAGTTTACAAAACCAAAGATTTATTAATTCATACTATCTGTTGAAACAATTACTATCGAGAGAACTTAAGCGTAGAAATCATATCATTATCATGATGTTTACATATTTCATAATGTTTAGCAACAAAGTATTTCTTAAAAGGAAATATGCAACATGGTAGATTAATTCTAGTTAGAAAGAGCTGGTCGAACATTAAAACTGATGAATAAACTTTTAAAAATGAGCTGCAAACAAACAATAGTGTACAACTCGAATAGTATTTTATAATGTCATTTTGGGCATAGTGACGTCATCGATATTCCTTACACATATTACTATATATGTTCAATAAGTAACAACTGTAATATTCATATTTGTTTGTCATAATAAATAACAAATCTAAGTGTACTGGTTTAAGGAGGTAGGTTACCTTCATATTTGTATGTGCACATGTCAAACCGGAAGCTAACGTGACGATTTACGACGACGTTTACGACAAACTAAATGTGTTTGTATATTCATTCTTCTAAAAACAAATCATGAACCTGTCTTCGATCTGATGCTTTGTGGTTTAATAATTAAGAAATAATGAATAAATTGCCGCAGAAACGCTTCAAAACAATGTTGCCTAAAAATGACGTCACTGACGTCATGACGTTACGTGTCAGTTACCGCGCAAAATTAATAGTTTTTATCTTGAAAGTACGTAATTCTGTGCATTCTTTTTATTTTAACTATTTTCAAATAACCATTATTTCCTGAAATATTTTTACGAGTCTTTTGCTCTGAATAAAAATCAATATTTTGCTTCTTTTATGTAGTTATATCGAAATGTTATGCGGAATGTAAGAAAATGGATGATGGTAACCAATGTTATTTGGAATATAGTTGGATGAAAGGTTACTTGTTACGACCATTTTAAAATAAAAAATCTAGCAGTTTGATTTGTAATACCTATTTTTCAGGTTCCTTTGATAATTTGTTACTTATATACTAAAACTAAGATCTAAAATTGTTCAAATTTCGGTAGAAAAATGTGGTTTCCTGAATTGAATTGATGTTACCATGGAAACGAAGCCCGTGACCTATGTATCTAAATGTAAAATTCAAAAGCGTTGACACTGGTCTATTTAAGAAACACAGCTTCGGCTTTTTATTTTCATTTCAACAATATCCATGAGAATAATAGCAGCATGCTGAACGATATTTCCATGAAAAATGCCAGACGAGGGGTACTGCTGTAAGTATTCTAAGCTGTGAAATTTGTTCGAATCAATGCAAATAACAAGAAAATATAACTTACGTTAGAAATAATATGTTTTATAGCTACATTAACTAGAAAGATAATCTTATTCAATATTTTTTATAAGAAACTACGACAAAAAGCAAGATATAAGCTATTTTAAACATCTCTGTTGCCATGGTTACTTTAAACTTTAAGAAAAATAGGGTACCATGTAAAGTGCTTGGTATTTTGCTAATAATATTACCCAAATATTCCATGTTGGTCATTAACAGAATGGCACTGAAGCCGTCGAAAACACCTATTTTTATACATAGTTGTTTAAAAATGAGAGAAAATGCGTTACCATGGAAACACGAGCCCCGCGACATATACATTTTAAGCTTTTATTAGAAAGATAACGTGCATACTAGTAAAATTATCAATTATGCAGACTTCTACGGATATCAGTGAAACTAAAATACACTGAAAAGTGTAAAATATCCGTATTTTCCTTCTTCTTTCAATATGAAATACCTTTGGAGGGTCATGTTCTTCAAACCTGGTTAAAAATTGAACTTGAAGGGACAGAGACAAACGAAATTGAGATTGTAGCAGTTAAAACTTCATATTACACGAAATACAAAAATGTGCTGCGGTTCAACTAATTTGAATTTATCCTTGTAACAAGGTAACCTACCTCCTTAAGTAAATTTCGCGAATTCAAGTCCACACACCATTGTGACGAAAATAACTTACTTTGCAAAACCTTTAAAGATCAATAATGAAGAGTCAAGAATCAACTGCATGATTAATAATGATAACTTAATTTAAAGATTCTTTGATATGGTCATCTAAGTATTTATCTTCAGTAAAAACTGTTCGTTATACTTGGGTGAGACAAAACTAAATACGTCAGATGCCGTATTTACAAACATGGCTAATTAAGAGTAAAGGTAATACTGTAATCTGATTGGACAAAATGGTAAGTGTCCATGTTTGCATTTTATTTTTTGAAACAGTACCAAACAAATACTTACAATATTTGAAAATAAGTTTCCATAATCCTTAAAAGCATTCCTTGCATTGAATATTGTAAATAGTTTGTACAATCACAGTTTTATCTTGTGAGATTCCTACGCTGGTTCAGTATCATTTTCTGGGTTAAAGATCACACGAAAAGTAAAATAATAAATCATTCTTATTTATCTATTTAAACCGGTACTCTTTTGTTTAACAGGATGTAGAAAACTGTCCACTTTTTTATAATGCAGTCCTATTATTGATACATTTATATATGTACATGTGCACCGAACATTATTTTTTATTGAAAGTCCGAATTGTTCCAAATCTCATGTATTATGTATATAATCATTATGCCTCAAAAGGTTATATTTATTTTGTGAAATTGTAAAGCGCGTATTAAAAAAGCGTGTAAAGGAAATACTCAACATGATCATTGCTTAGAGATCGTTTTTGCGTGGATTAGTTTCGTTTGATGTGCTATTATGAAAGGCAATACGACTATCTGTTATTTGCATCATTGCACCATGTGTCATGTAATTAATCTGTCTGAGCGTTATCGAACCTGAAGGTAAATACACGTATATGATTTGGTTTTAGATTTTTTTTTTATTCGAGTTAAACGCTGTATCAGGCCAGGAAATGGCCTACTCGACGTTCAAATCAAGTATATTATCATAGCCAACAAGAAATATTACTCTCCGAACAAACAAATTCAGACTAAAACATTTTTTGCTATGTATATGAACTTTGTTGTGATAAAAGTCAGATAGTTACCGTGTTATATCAAAGCATACGTGTACATTCCCTATGAATTTCCAATAGAACTTGCCACTACGTACTGTAACCAGCATAAACTAACTGTCGATTCTGAGATAATTGCGTAAATAGTCTTCACAAAACATTTTATATTTCTAAATATGCAGTACCTAAGTCTACCCAATTCTTTTTTCTTCTTGTTTGTTTGTTGTTACATTGCTTGAAGTTGTTCAAATTCATGTTTACCTTAGAAAAGTTAGAAAACATCCCAATAAGTGTTAGGTTTCCATTAGGTCAAAACTCAGCGAAAATGATAGATTAATTTTCTTAATGGTATAATCATTTTTATGGTTTATAATTTATAATTCATCATTTAACCAGGCATTAGTTTCTATTGATATCTTTATTCCAAATCTCCAAGGTTGACTAACTCAAAGGTCACTTAAGTTCTAAGGACCTTCTCTTGCTCGTAGGGATTTTTTTTATTAACTCTTCTCGTAAGACACGAGATACCTTAAGTAATGCCGTATTTGAAAGTCTAATAATTGTTATTTATAATCCATTTTTTTTAATTAGTCAACCCATATAAAGTTACCCTAATACAGGTATTGAGCAATCGCATTTTTTCAGTAAAACAGAAAAAAGAGATACGAGTATTAAAGAATATTTGCAAAGATCTTCAAATGAACGCAAAACATGAAAGTCACTGTTTTGAATTGATGGTACAAACCTTCCAATGTTCATCAAAACATTTTTTTAAATCTGAACGTGTATAGAATATTGAATATTTTCAGTCAATATTATGTAAATTGATAGTACGTATGTTAGCTATATAATACTCATAATTTCCTTTCTTATTATGTCATGTATTTTGCTGTGTGATTAACGCATCTATTTTGGATTTCTACTTAGAGAGAACAGAAGAAATATCAGATCTTGACGTTTCAGTCGTTCAGTTAACATGTTCCACTTTTTAATGTAATGTTTTAGCTAGTTCAGTGATTGATATAAACATTTCTGTTGCATATGCAAATCTACGGTCAAAATAAATGTTCTTGTCTAATGCAGATTCCGGTACTTCTAGTCAGTATAAAACATACAGTTTAGTAAATATTTCACAACTGCCATTCATATGATAATTTATTTTTTATTTTTTTTTTATTGTCGAAAAATAACGATATGCCTGTGCGTATGTTAGTGTGCTGTGCTACGTGCCTGTCATGTACGCAGGTCATACTAGCCAGTCGCTTTTACCGGAAAAAGCTACAAGTTCTCTTTCTATTCCCAGAATCTTTACCCGTGGGGAGATTCAACTGACACGGACAAACGAAAGAGGACTCCTCTTTTTACATCGTCCCACTGATTAGCTTCAGAATTGGTTGCGCTACGCCCTGACTCCCATACATGTAATAAAATAGGCGTGTTAAAACCCACGAAATAGCTATTTCCAAACATTCGCAAGGATTGCATTTTTCATTCGAGTAAACTTTTGATCCGAATTGAAATTCGCACCTCTCCCATTTCGTACTTTGGAACTTATAACCGGAGCAATAATTTACGGAAATTCGGAATTGGGAGTTTGGAGGGTGATTACATCCTTCACCAGAAAAGTTGACATAGCAACGTTTTCTGGCTATTTTATCCATTTTATCCAAACCTAATCTGATTTCAAAGTAAGATTAAGATTCAAAATAAACCGATGAATTTGTCGGTGCCAAAAACAAAACCATTCAAAACGTAATGAATTATCATTATAGTTTATATGAACTTAATTTCAATCAAAATATCATTAATGGAAACGGGGCGGTTAGTTTTCACTTATCTTGAGCAGTATTAAGCGCGAAGTTGCTTTTGAGCGTCATATGCAGACAATAGGTAATGCCGCGTAAACATGTGGTTGCATGATCAATAGATGAAACTTCACATATGCTATAATTATTATGTTCTTTCCAACTTAATGAAATTTCATTTTAATTCTACGTCGCAAATAATGTATTAAAACGCGTTCTGCTCTTATCTCTGTAGTGAGTTAGACTGATATCCAGTCTTTTAGCAGCATCTTTGTCATTGTATAAAAAAGAACTGTTTTCATTGAAAACTAGTGTCCTTTACAGCATGAGAGCAACAGTAGACGGAACTGTGATTGTAGTGAAAAATTTGAACGTTTTCACATTTTATTTTATCCGTATGAGATAAATCAGGAACTCTGTGTAGAGGAATATTATATATACATCTCTTAAGAAGTAGGTCCCGTGTTGCATTCCAGACCTTCATCGCAAGAGAGACACATCACATACGAACCATAAATAAATATTAGTATCCGGGGTAAAACACTGATTGGAAAGGGTATTTTTCTCTTTTACATAAAAAACAGCACACAAAAGTGTGTTTTTCATATCATATATCCTATTTCTTCTTTTATGGGGAGCCCCCACGCAAACCCTCCTATGGGGCGGGTGGGACACAACCTCCCTAACTAACCCCTGTCGGCGAGATTGTATGAAAATATGCCGACCGTCCTAAGGGTATGGTGTTATGCAAAAGTAACAACAATAAGATATTTACTTACGAACGTCGTTCGTTTCCATCCTTCAAGATTTAATAAGTGTTTTCTGATTGCTTTAGTTAAACCAAATCAACAACTAAATAAAGGAAATAATTACAGGTTGTTATATATCCTTTTCTATCAAGACAGAACAATTATACAAATGTGAAAGATTCCCGTTTCATTTTTATACACTTTTTTTACATTCACGTCATCGTAAGTCAGGCTCAACATACGAGGTTAATAAGGTATGCTTTGAGATCGAAATAGCGTTACCTTAGTGTTGCGTTAACAATGTCGTGAATAACCTCGTAAATTCAGCGATATCGCAAGTTTCGAGTTAGCCACACAAATACCTGAACAATAAGTTATGTTTATGTATAGGGCGGCTTGACACATAAAGTATGTGCTCTTCACCACTGTACCTATGAGTCGTGCAACATCAAGTTGTAAAAATGAAATGAATGAACTGGCACGCAGAAAAGCGCCATTCAAATATTCCACATGACACTGCAGACACAACCAGCCGTGTCCAACTGTATAAAAACAGTTTGGTTAATTCCGAATGATATGTATCAACACATCCCGACATGATACTGCGACCATATTTGATTAAATCTGAACAGAAATTCCTTTTAAATGTCACTTTACTCCATTGGATACGTTTTTGTGTGTTTGTTTCATAGAGTTGACATAATATGCTGCAGATGGCGCAGCTACGAGTGACAACAAAATGAGCCGTGCCATGGGAAAACCAACATAGTGGCTTTGCATCCGCTCAGTCTGGTCAGGATCCATGCTGTTTGCTAATGGTTTCTCTAATTGCTATAGGCTTTGAAAGCGAACAACATGGATCCTGACCAGACTGCGCGGATGCGCAGGCTGGTCTGGATCCATGCTGGTCGCAAAGCCACTATGTTGGTTTTATCATGGCGCGGCTCAAATAGCTTCAAGGTTTTATCGAATCAGATTTCTTATTCACCTACTCAACGTTGTAGTTCTGTATATGAGGAATTCCGTATGAGAGCGATTACATTTGATATATTATAAATCGAACGCCTGCCTTGCTTTTAGTACAAGCAATTTAGCTAACTCAGTTGAGAATGAAACAGAGATAGAAACATCTGTTTCTACAGTGGTACAGAATAAAACATGCTGTTACATTTCACAGGATGAAAGGTTTATATATTTCCAGGTATTAGTAGCCTGTAGCCTCACGGTGCGTTGACATATGTGCTAACCATAATTGTTCATTTTGAAAATGTCACGAATCATTTCTGAGGCCATACCAAATTGATTAATAGTTCTTCGGAAAATTTTCAAAAAAAATGGGAGCGGGCGAGCGAATTTTTTTTTTTCTCAATTTTGATTTTTTCAGAGGCGGGTAGCAATTACATGGTGCGAGCGGGTATTTTTCTTTTTTTTTTTTTTTTTTTTTTGCAGTTATGATTATACATGAAGTTAACATTTCTTTAAGAATAACACAGAACTTAAACATTTACAGTGTGACTAAGACAGTAGATAGCGTTTCTGTATGTTTTAAAGACTACTTGAATGGTTTTGCAAATAAATTCTTGCTAAAACTCACTGAATCACTTTGTTTTTATTTTGTATTTATAATTACTGAGGGATGAGTGTCTTATTTTTAATTTTGATTGTTCTACATTAATCTGAAGGCGTGCCCATTTAACGGCAGAGGATGAGGAATATTTAAGACAAAACTGGCACCCAAGTGGAATAACATATCTTCTGAAACCCAGTTAGATGGCTTCGACACATGAGCAATTTTGTGCCCCTAGTGAAACTCCAAACGGTAAAGGTGAGGGGAAAGTAATAAATCACATGACCAATGAAACCAAACAGAGTTGGGCACACAAATGCTTCGACATTGCTCGAATCCATTGGAATAATTTCTTAACAGATAAGCTTCGTGGTAGAGGTTCATTTCAGTCAAAAATGATAACAGACGGACAAAAAAATGATCCCAATATGGCCACTCTTTAAAAGTGTTATTTGTTGTGCTTTGATTGACCAAGAAATGTTGAGTTGGGAAGGTCTGTTTTTTCAGATTCTTTCTTTCAATCAATTCACAGCCAATTAATATACAAACAGGGAAAATTGGGGTTACAATACGACAGAAATTATTTTTTTATATTTACCAACTTATTTGAAAAACTAAACATTTTTTAAAAATGAATATATGTATTTTGATAGAATATCTGACTGCCGTACTAAAGAAGTTACGTTCAAAACGATTTGGGCCCAAGACAATTAATGTGATGGATCAGTCAGGATCTGTGAGCAAACTTTTTTTCAAGAAAGCACTGGCTTTGGCTCTAGATCTAAAATATTTAACTAAACACACTGATAACAAATGGTTTGAAAACTTTATCTGAACAATATTTCTGTGTTTAATCCAAATATTTTCAATTTGAATCCCCGTGGCCGTGCACGTTTTACAAGTCGGGCTTTGTCCTTTTCACAGATAATTTGAACAATCGTAGAACGTGCCTACTTCATCACCTACCGGCACATCGAAGGCCATGTGTGGCACTAGCACAGACACTTCAGATTTAAAACGAATGATGAACAACACCATAATTCCTGATTTTTTGAGTTTGTGTCATCAGCTCCATGTATTACGAACGCATGGATTCCGATTAGTATCACTTTGACGCATTAATACGGCGATAAAACCTGTTTACCGTTATCATTCCGGACTGCGTAATCAGAAAAAAAAAATTTTTTCGGCGATTTTTATGTACGTGCGGGCGGGTGAATTTTTTTTCTTTTTCTCGGGAATGAAATCATTGATGCGCTAGTTCCGACGAACGACAAATCAATTTGGTATGGCCTGATGGACATGTGGATCATATCATTATATATGAAAAGTATAATATTTAAGACTTAGTCACTAATATTCTATTCTTCAAAGACCAACTTTAATAAAAAATCAACAATATCAAGCACCAATTAAGATTTACCGTTCTATGATCAATAATAAAAAGAAATTAAAATATCAGAACAATAGATAAAATTGAAAACTTTGTTCTGTTGACATTTAAAAACTTATATGATCATACCGGCTAAAATAATTATTGTCAAAAACACACTTTTTTAAATAAATACATTAAAAACATGAAATGTACAGAATTTACTAAAAAATCTGCTCCAGTGAATTCATTGGTTTACATTGAATATAAATTACAACAAAATGTTGATCCACTGAATAAAGCAGTTACAGAAAGGCTCTCTTTCGGACAGAGCTACCTCTTTCAGAGGTAACGGTAACAGAGCTACCTCTTTCAGAGATATACGGTACCAGAGCTATCTCTTTTGGACAGAGGTACCTCTTTCAGAGGTATACGGTAACAGAGCTACTTCTTTCAGAGGTATACGGTAACAGAGCTACGTATGTTAGAGGTGTAGAGTAAAAATTCTGTCGCAACCTCCGAGCTAGTACAAGTCGTGAGAAAAAAAGCCAATAAAATGTCATCATATGTTTTGCGTATTAGGTGATCATTTGGATTTATCCTCTTTCTTTTAACGACCTTATCCCTCTAAGGTTACTTTAAATACTTTTTGCACCAGCGTAAAACCATCAATGTAAGATACAGAATGTTTTATAGTATTATTTTGCATTACACTGCGTTTTCCTTGCTACACATTATGTGAAAGTGTGCTTCGTTTGTTTTAATCTCTTTAAATGTTGCCAAATTTCGACCATCTCTATAAAGACAAAATCATAAATTATACTGCAGCGTAGCTTTCTTAAAAAAACACTTGCTATCTTTCCATGCTTATCACTATTTCATTGCTTTGTCAATAACACTTTTGAGGATATTGGTACAAATAAACATTCTTCTTCTTGATTTAACTTTAAAGACAACTTAAATTTGGCAAATTGATTTTAGATTTAAAGTCTTGGCTATATCTACCAGCAAGCTAATTTAGCGGTGAACTGGACTTACAGCGTTTTGAATATTAAGCTGTAACAAATGTGCAGGCTGATCATGATCTACATTGGTCGCAAAGGAAGAATCAACCGCGGCCTGCATGGTTAGGGTTAACTCTTATGCATCGATAAACGTGTGTTGCATTTTGCATGTGTGATACTGATCGTATGTCAAAATGTGTAGGCCTTTAATAATGTAACATATTTTCGAATGTTATTTTGTTGTTGAAAATGAAAGTAAATAAGAGAAGGGTTTAATCTTGATAAACAACTAAATACACAGTCAATGGTTTAAATATGGATTATACTGTTAACTGACTGATTCTGAGTTGTGGTAATTAACATTCGTGTTTTCATTTGTGACGAAGACCTTCTTCTATTTCTCTATTTGACTGGTTTTAACTGTTTCCGTTAAGTCGACATTTGTCAGTATTCAGAAAGAAACAGCTATGAAGATGTGAATTTACCGTACACCTCTGCATGAATTACTCAAAAAGATACTCAGGTATGCTCTCTGTCACTGAACAATGATGCCCATTTAGTTTTAACACTCTGTTGAAACAGTGTCATATAACATTCAATTTTAACACGATCCACTCTGTTTTCCAATTAAACAAAGAAGACTGAAAACTGAGTTATTAAACAATTATTCATTTTTCTACATCGCAATTCTTAATTAATAGCGTCAAACGGCATTGCGCCGTGCTGGAAAAGAAACCCTCAGAAGACAGACAAGTGTTTAATGGATATCGTCCGGGATGTACTTTAAAATACTTGGTCACGCCTTAGAATCGAAATAATATTATCTCATTTAGTGATTTGCTCTTGAACAAAATTATTGATTGTCGTTAATGGGCCCTCGTTTATTAATAATCTCAAAACAATGAAAGAAATTGAAAAGCACATAGCATTAAAAAAGAATAGAATAACCAGCTATAACAAAAAATGGGATCGGCTGCCGCTATAAATTGCGACATTCCAACATTTTTACTGTTACTATACTGTTACTTTCTTCGGACCATTTTAGTTGCCTTTTTCCTTGATTAATCTCTTTCCAACTCGTACTCTAACTCTCAGACGCCTTTAGACTCTTATCTCATAAAAACCATCATACTTTACACGCCGAAATTCGAATCATCATACGATCATAATATATTGAACTACGTACTGATGTACATATTTGAATGTTCTTTTAGTTTTTTGTTTATAATCATATTATATATAATATATAATATATTATATTGAATTACGTACTGATGTATATTTGAATGATTGTTTTTTTCTCTGTTCACTGATCTATTCAGAAGTATGTATCTATATATGTATAAAATAAACGGGCTATATTCTTTGTAGCTCAAAAAAAAAAAAAAAAAAAAAAAAATAATAATAATTTCTCCGCATCCAATACATTTTCATAGTAAATAGTTCAGTCATGTAACGGCGGGCAGTTAACCTAACCAGTGTTCCTGGATTCTGTACCAGTACAAACTTGTTCCCCACAAGTAACTGCCAGCTTTCCCACATGAGTCATCAGAGGTAGAGGACGAATGATTTTAGACACAATGTCTATTATCAAATCGTCACAGAGAACATACGCCCCGCCCGGGGATCGAACCCGCGACCCCACGACCCCACGATCCGTAGACCAACGCTCTCCCTACTAAGCTAAGCAGGCTAAGGATGGAAACATAAAAACACAACATATGAATGTATATAAACATTGGTATTGAATGGTTCATCAAATTTACTACCAACTAGATTTTTATTAACCACTGTAGAATTGTTATTCATTTATAAATCAGTAGTTAGCCTTATCTAGAAACGATCTAAAAGCAGTTATGTTTGCCACAAAGGTATTGACATGTTTCAGTAATTACAATTTCAGAAGTATGCAAACATGAGCAATGAAGCAAACTAAAATATAAAAAAGATAATCGCAAGAATCAATAATAACTGTACACTTCCATAGATGTGTTACTTGTAACTAATTAATGTTTGATCTAGCCTCGCGATTCTGGGCTTTGAATTGATATTAGCTCAACAATATTCTTCCAAAGGAAAATGTATTCATAAAGATTTTAATAAAGTCACTGATGATTTTTGTTTAAATTTTGTATAGACTATGTATTACTATTAGCCTGCTAGTATTTCAACGACACATTCGCCTAGAATGCATGCATAAAAGTATTGATTCACCTGCGGCACACCACCTGCGGCAGCAGTTATTTTTTTTTACAGTTTAATTAGTTGTATGAAATACACATGTGTTTCTAAATTTCAAATGTATACTAATAAGTTTCTTTGGTGTTGGAAAGTGATTATAGCTTAAATCATATAGATATACTGTACGGTAGATTCCTTTTCTTAGGGGGTGGGGGAGGTCAGGTTTTTATATGTTTAATGGAATATTTCTTTAACGGGGCACAACTATGACCGAAACCATATAACGTTAATGATAGCCGCCTTCAAGCTATTTGGTGGACATTAAATCATAAACTTGAAAGATATGACAACTAACTTTATGTCTTATATCGAATAGAAAATTGGACAGACTGATAGCTGAAACACCGGAGAAACTATTTTTGAGTGAAAAAAAATCAAGTCTATAGCCAGCACATGATCCCGTTGAAAATTATTCGAACGTCAAACTAAATACCCGACCCTTTACGCCTCTGAATATGTGTACATCTACAATAGCTTTGCTTGCAATTTATTATTTTTATAACAAATATATTCGCTTTATATTTTCATATAAAAGTATGTTTATTTTTTGTGTGCTCATAGAATTTTATTATTAATATATCATGTCACTTCATTTGTATTAGCAATAGGGTAAGTATGAGGCTTGTTAGTGTGCTATGTATTTGTTACTTGCCTTTCCAAGGCGGTGCCCCTATTTTCCAATTGCTTTTTTGTTCTTTTCGTTTTATATGTTTTGTATATTGTCGTTTCTTAGTCCTGTTACTTCCCTTCCCATCTCACGCCTTACTTTTACGCCCCACCTCTTCTTTTACTGTGAGTGACGTGAGGTACCTACCCATTCATCTGTGGAAAGTCTGTGTTTTTATAGCATCGGCTATATCTTTCATCTACAGTTTTATTTATTTCAATCTTGGCTCTAATCATGGTTGCTGTGCTCTTTGCTACCCTTACATTTGACTTACAACGAGTTTTTTTGAATGACTTGCTTTGGTGACAAAGCCAGGCGTTGTTTTCATGGAGTTTTAATGGAAGTTAGGCAATATACGCAGCGTTAACTACGCTTGACTTTGCGTCTTCGTTTTGAGTTTGGGAAAATTTCCGTTACAAATCTTCCATTTAAACGATAATATTTCAAAAGATAAGTGAATGTCTTGAAAACCTTAAGTATTACAACGTTTTTCGATTTTTCAATACGCATATTATAACAAACAAATGCGGAAAAAACTCATCGTGTTTTAAGCCTAGATAATCAAGGAATCACCTCCTGTAACGTAAGATTTATCGCATTTATTCATACTACTTTTACAGTTACATCTGTCTTTATTCATTTAAACCATATTCCATTTATTTGTTATAAATCAAAAAATTTTCTACTATCTATAAAGAATGCACTCACCTTTTCCTTTCATGTTTATTAATCCCCCGCCGTGGCGGAGGGATTAAAGGAATGGTCTGCGTCCGTCCTTCCGTCTGTCCTTCCGTCCGTAACAAAATCGTGTCCGGTCCATATCTCCTAAACCCCTTGAAGGATTTTCATGAAACTTGGGTCAAATGATCACCTCATCAAGACGATGTGCAGAACCCATAAGTCAGCCTTGTCGGTTCAAGGTCAAGGTCACAACTCAAGGTCAAAGGTTTGAGCCTGCCATTTTGTGTCCGCTTTATATCTCATAAACCCCTTGAAGGAATTTTATAAAACTTGGGTCAAATGCTCACCTCATCAAGACGATGTACAGAACCTATGGGTCAGCCTTGTCGGCTCAAGGTCAAGGTCACAACTCAAGGTCAAAGGTTTGAGCCTTCCATTTTGTGTCCGCTCTATATCTCCTAAACCCCTTGAAGGAATTTTATCAAACTTGGGTCAAATGATCACCTCATCAAGACGATGTGCAGAACCCATGAGTCAGTCATGCCGGCTCAAGGTCAATGTCACAAATTAGGGTCAAAGGTTTTAGCCTTCCATTTTGTGTCCGCTCTATATCTCCTAAACTCCTTGAAGGATTTTCATCAAACTTGGGTCAAACGATCACCTCATCAAGGCGATGTGCAGAACTTATGAGTCAGCCATGTCGGCTCAAGGTCAAGGTCACAACTGAAGGTCAAAGGTTTGAGCCTTCCATTTTGTGTCCGCTAAACCCCTTTAAGGAATTTTATAAAACTTGGGTAAAATGATTACCTCATCAAAACGATGTGCAGAAATTATGAGTCAACCATGCCAGCTCAAGGTCAAGGTCACAACTAAGGGTCGAAGGTTTGAGCCTTCCATTTTGTGTCCACTCTGTATCTCCTAAACCCCTTGAAGGATTTTCATCAAACTTGGGTCAAAGGATCACCTCATCAAGAACTCATGAGTCAGCCATGTCAACTCAAGGTCAAGGTCACAACTGAAGGTCAAAGGTTTCAGCTCTGTATCTCCTAAACCCCTTGAAGGATTTTCATGAAACTTGGGTCAAATGATCACCTCATCAAGACGTTGTGCAGAATTCATGATTCAGCCATGTCAGTTCAAGGTCAAGATCACAGCTAAAATCAAAGGTTTACCCTTTCACTATCCATAGCAGTGGCGGGGGATTTAGCTGTCCTTCAGACTGCCTTGTTATATATTTATGTCAACATCGTACTTACGACCAACGCTATTATGCGACATTTTTATCAAACGACAAGTCAAAATCCCTCCCAAACGTTTTCAGCACATAAATTCATTTCATTAAACGGCTTTTTTATTAAACTACTAGCGACCACATCAATGTTGTCCCATCAGGTAAAATATTTGACTAAAGAATAACTACTAAGTAACCGGTGTGCCCTATTCCACCGGGCATTTTTTTCACCTGTGGAATTAACGAGTATGTTTTGCACCTGACTGAATGCAATTACCCTATGTAACAGTCGAACTGACGAACAATCCAGCTATAATTTTCACGGTTTGTGGACTTATAAAAGTGTTCACGATGTACAAGTATACATTTTGACATACCTATATGTTCACAATTAATACACTTAATACAGTAGCAGTTAAATATAACTTTTCTCTTCACCTGACTGAAATTCATTAAGAGACCATTCCATTAAGAGACCACTTTTTAGCAGTCCATTGGGTGGACTTTAAATCCAATATCAACTGTAGTTTATTATAGTATTGATCAAGGAACTTACAATCAATGGTAATTTTATCTTTTATGAAACGATCCTTGAATTCATTCTTCATTGTTTGACTGAAAATCGTTAATAGTTGTTAGTGCACCATTCCCTTGTATTAAATAAGAGCAGTCCGTTAGACAGCGCGCTCGACTTTTCTCAATGCCTGACTCTGAATTAGAGCTTTGCCAGTAAAAACAAGAGGTGTCACAAATAGTGACAAATGCCCCCGCTACGCCTTGACCTTTGACGTGGTAACCCCAAAGTCAAAAGCAGTCGTGTAGTCAATAAGTACTATTAGCATGTGAAGTTTGATGGTCCCGAGTACAGTGGTTCGCGAGTAAAGTGCCTTCATGCAAAAAGTTAACATTGGTCCCTGTGACCTTGACCTTTGACGTGGTGCCCCCAAAGTCTGTAGGATTCATGTACTTAATAAGTAGTATCAGTATGTGAAGTTTAAAGGTCCTGGATGCAGTGCTTCGCGAGTAAAGTGCCTTCATGCAAAAAGTTAACGTTGCGACGAACGAAGAAACGAACGAACGAACGGACGGACGGACAGTTGAAAACTAATATGCCTCCCTTCGGGGGCATAAAAAAATCCAAGTTAAAAAGGGACATAACTCTGTTAAAATTCAAATTATAGTTATGAGAATTATGTCTCCTGGTGTAGACTTTGATAGTAAATAACTATTTTGAGTTTCAAGTCAAAAGCTTTAATAGTAACAGAGATATTTGACTTTATCAAAAACTTTAACTAAAATTCTAAATTATAAAGGGGCGTAATTCTGTCAAAATTCAAACCAGAGTTATGGGAATTGTGTCTCCTGGTGTAGATTTTGATAGTTAATAACTATTTTGAGTTTCAAATCAAAAGCTTTAATAGTAACAGAGATATTTGACTTTATCAAAAACTTTAACTAAAAGTTCTAAGTTAAAAAGGGGCATAATTCTGTCAAAGTTCAATTCAGTGTTATGGGGATTGTTGTTTCCCCTCATGTAGACTTTGATAGTAAATAAGTATTTTAAGTTTCAAGTTAATAGCTTTGATAGTAACAGAGATATTTGACTTTATCAAAAACTTTAACCAAAAATTCTAAGTTAAAAAGGGACGTAATTCTGTCAAAATTCAAATCAGAGTTATGGAGATTGTTTCTCCTGGTGTAAACTTTGATAGTAAATAACTCGTTTAAGTTTCAAGTCAATAGCTTTGATAGTTACAGAGATACTTGACTTTATCAAAATTTTTAACCAACGCCGACGCCGGGGTGAGTGCAATAGCTCTACATTTTCTTCGAAAAGTAGAGGTAATGACTGTGATTGCATCGGCTGAGCTCACAGTTCTTTCACATCATAATAAAATACCTAGAACTACCTAGTTAAAGCCGCAATAAAGGTCCAGAGTAGGATTTATACTTGTCCAAAACGCGCTAATATATGTCTCGAAAGTTATCATGGTCATTACGAATAAATCTAATTAATTAAATTATTTTCATTGAGAATATTATAATGTCAAATAATTCAACCTATTGTTTACTTCAAAAATGACCTTTCCCACAAGGACCTGTAAGTAAGGAATTTCATTTAAGAAAGGGGAGCGTGATGTTTCTTCATATGTATGAATATAATTGCTAACAATAAAACATGCCGTCTACCTATTGTTCAATATAGGTGTCGGCACAGTGTATTCATTGCTGTATAGTAAAACAAGCACTTTTGGACATGGACTGTGAATTTCACAACGCAACTGCAGCATTGACAGCTCTGTATTTTTGAAAACACTATCATCAACCATGAACATTTTTGCTACACACTAAAGTATTTAATCCATGTTTAAATTTTCCAATGACATCTGTCATGGCCGCCAGTCTGGTGAAGGGTTTTAATTCTTCCGCAAAGAAATGTTGTCCTGAAAAACACTGATAAAACTGTAAAAATCAGAAATGACAAAAAATGTACACAGTGTCAATAAATACATTTGGAATTAACATGTCAAAGTAGGGATAGCTTCAAATCGGGAACTTCAAAATTTCATAGAACTACTCCTTAGGATACAACGACCCGGAAGTACTTCAATACCGGGGTGACACCATATAATACATGTACATGTCCAATAAATATGTTAACAATCTATGTTGTGAATATATAAATAAACACTATTAAAATTACTGGTCGACAAAAGCAAAAACTGAAACCTTTATTCCTCCAGCAAAGAATATTCTATAAGTACTTTGTGTGTAAATACCTGGGGACAATATTTTTAGGTCTAAATTGACTTCTGTATTTAATAAAGCTAGTATCTAATATTATAAAAGCTACGCTACCTTTACACACGGCATTTGCTGCTTTACTCGAATTTGATAGTCAAAATAAAGAGCTGGAGAGATGTAGGCGCACCTTCTGACAGAGCTTGTTGAAGAACCCTTTCCCCCATTTAGCTTATCTGATTGTTTAATGTCTAATAACTTTGATATCGTCGAGTCTACGATTTGCAAACACAGTCAGCTTAAAGCACTCAACACTCTTCCAGACGTACAAAACACAGACCTCGCTTTGATGAATTGTAAAATCCTCCATTGTTAATTAACATGTAATCTAAATGTGAACGTTTTCCTTAAATACCATGAATATTTACCACACATTTATTATGTACTTGCCACTATGCTCACCATTTAAAATGGAATGATCATTCTTCTTCATTTAAATTTTTCAAATTCTCTATTTATAATCATATATTTTTTCGACCAAGTGTTATCTTATAAAGTACAGTTGTTTTTGAGTGTGATAGATTTATTGAAGAATATCTTAATCGGCAAGAGAGACAACGCAATATATACATGAACATAAAATGCCAGAGAACTGTCACACTTACTGACTAGTATAGAGATGGCACTAAAACAAACATATTTTATGTTTATTTCATGCGGTTTTTTTTAAGTAAACGAATTTTCTATTTATCACATGCATAAAGATAGAAACAACACATAATTAATTTGAAATCTTATTTATCTTCAAATCACGTACCTCTCGCCATTTGTCATTTTCGCCGCAATTTAACATGTTAGCAACCAGCATAACACGTCTTTTTCGGGTACACGGGGTGTTAAAAGTGGTTGATCTTGGTCATAGATCGTAGATCAACCATCAGAAATGCGTTCAGAGTTAGTTGACCTGGGTCGTAGATCGTAGCTCAACCACTAGAAAAGTGTTTAAAATTGGTTGACCTGGTTCATAGATCGTAGTTTTGACGAGGAAACGTATTTGTAGAAACACAGACTGAAATGCCTACGTTTAATGACAGCTTTCCTTCTTTTGGAAGTACATTTTTCCGAATAGCAAAAAAGAACGTGACGAAACTGATGAAAGTAACACCTTCGCAGAAACACATACAGACATGCCTTACAATACAAATAACAAGCGTTCAAAGAAAACGAAAATAAAACCAAAAGAAAAACCTACAGTCGAAGAAACAGAGAAATATTTTAAGGATAAAAGGCGGATGCGACAACAGATCAGACATCTTCTACGCAAAAAGAAAAAAATATTTTTAAGTAAATTTCGCCCGAAAAAAAATAAAGAAAAACAGAGTGAGAAATTTGACGAAGAGAACTCATCTGTAGAAACACGTGCTGAAATACCCAAAACTATGAAAAGAGTTCAAACAAAATCAAAAGAAATTAAACATCTACAGTTGAAGAAACAGATGATCTGGTGAAGATAAATTTCACTCGAAAAAGAAGAGAAAACAACGTATGATGTTCGTATGATGTTTGATGACGAGAATGCATTTACAACTTCACATAATGTTGAAGACAGACATTCAACGGCAGGCCATTGTGAAGAAAACTATTATCAAACGAGAATTGTTGATACGGAGAACACAGGTAACGGAATGTTCAAATTTCGACTTAACGAGGATGAGTGGAATTTGATTAAACCAAATATTGAAGAGTATATTGAGATAAGAAACGGACCGTCAGACAGTTACAGAACGACGGGACCGACATCTTTGCATAGAATGCTACTATTGCACATCCTGGATGTGTAATGACGTTTAAATCGCACCACTGCAAAACTCCTAAACGTCGGAGATTATCGGGCGCATTCGTCACAGCAAAAGCGTTGATAGGGGATTGAATTGCTCAGGGAAGTTCGTATTTACACTCGAAAATGATAGCACTTTTGAACGGAAGATTGATGTTCACTATTCTGTTACAAAACATATTGAACATGACTTTCAGGAAGTGAACAGAAGGAATTCAAGTGGCCTAAGGAGAAACCAAATGAGACGGAAAATCCAAACAATAGCTTCAGCGATGACGTATTACGATCAGTTATTAATCAGGAACAAATGAGCCAAGGGAATTAAACCACCAAACAACCATTGCAGAACATCAGATGTTGAAAGACAACTATGAAAAGGAAAATGATCCTTACATCAGAGATATTGGCATTGATCCATTTACGCTAATTTTGTTTTCTGAAAGTCAGATACGAACAATTAAAACATTATCAGCTCAAAAAAAAATTGAACGTCTACATTGATGCCACTGGGTCAGTTTTATCCAAAATAACAGGTCAAAAACAACCGTATCTCTACTCAATAGTTGTTAAATCAGAATCAAGCTTACCTGGAGTCTCTGTTGCAGATATTATAACCACGCAGCATTCTATTCCAAGAATTGAACTGTTTTTAAACACTGTCAAACGATCGGCGAGTTTAACTGGGGCGTCAATTAAAATACAGAAAGTTGAAACTGATTACAGTTTTGCCTTGATTCAAGCATGCCTAAAGACGTTTAATAACCTCAATATTAAACATATCTTGTGAAATGTTCCGAAATAATGAAAACCGACGAAATGGATGAAAATTTAACAGTTCATCATCTTTGTTCATCGCACATACTTCAGGATTTTATTAAACAATTGAAATCAATTAAATCAACTATGAGAATACAAGTCAGGGAATTGTTATTGAAATCCTTTGCATTCCTGCAGAATGCTTCGTCATTGCAAGAGGCAGTAAATATAAATAAAGACATATGCTAAGTATTTTTGTCAGGAAGTGTCAATTCAAACATAAAACGTTCACTGGCGAATATCAACAAGCAATCCAAATCAGAAGGAATAAAAGAAGACGATTCTTAGACGAAAAAGAAGAACTTTTAACAGAAGATGGCAATGTTTAGCATCAAACTATCCTCTCTCTTCAAAAAAATCTTCCTGGAAATTACCAGAAGGGTTGTCAGAACAGGCTTCAATGGCAAATAATGATGCGAATGAGTTCCATTTTCCTGAAGAGCAGTACAATGTCTTCTGGAAAAGTTTATGCACATACTGCCATTGTGGATAGGTATCATTCTAAGCAAAGTAGTCCAGAATGAACAGTCGATGGCAAGAGATGACTGGATCAAGGTTGTTAAACATTATATTGTTCTTAAGTCAAGATCGAGGCCATCAAAGTTGGTAATAAATTTGAAGCAGCTTGTAAATGACAGGCTTCTTGAATCGCAGTTTCCAAATGCACGAAAGAAAAAAACGCACAGAAAGAGAAAGATTGAAGTAGAAAATACTGAAATAACGGAAGAAATATGGTCCAAACGTTCAGCAAAAAAGAAACCGAAATATATGCCAAAGGCAAAGATAAGACAACAAACGACCAGAGATAAACAACTACCAAGCGTTATGACCTGGGGAGGAGAGCATAAAGATATTCACTTGGATAATACATGTACAATAGATAACGGACTAACAATCCTACATTTGTTCGACATCCAAAATCCATCGTTTGCAAAATATCTATACGAGAGGAAAGATTACATCTGGAGAACATTACTGACAGTTTTTGAATTAATGAATGTCTGTAAATTCATTGAAGCCAAATTGGTGTTGGTAAATTACACAAGAAAAAACGTCCCGTTAGCAGCAGTTACGAATCTATATGATGGTGAAGCTGATATGTTCTTCTCTTATATAGACAGCGAATAAGAATCTGTAACCGAATCATTCTGTGTACCGTCTTGTCCCGAACCATTCAAGGGGACAAGAGAGACTCGCTGCATTACCACCAAGTAAGATACATGTTTTTACATATTATGATAATTTTTATACAAGATGTAATATAGATTTTCCCCAGAGTTATGTGGGACTGTTGGCTATCATTTTTGATTATTAAGGGTTACAAAGCAGTTCAGTAGATTATGATGTTTAAAATATATTTTGTGTATTTTTTGTTGTTGTTTTTTGCATACAATTGTGTCGAATTTAAGGAAACTATAAAATACCTCAGTAGATTATGTGTTATTTACACGAATACGGAAAAGGGCCTCCGTTGAAAATTGTAGAACTCCCATCGGAGCCCCCAGGAAGATGTCACCGAACTTTTTATAAACGATTTTCTTATGGCGGGCCACAGTAAAGACCCTTGTTGAATATGACAATTCAATTTTAATTTCAAGATCCGACTGCTACAACTACGTATCGACAACTGTAATGATATTTGGTAAGAAAAAAGTTCGTAACTATTGTGCGTAGTAACTTGTAAACAAGTACAAAACTAACAAATCAGAAAACAGTTTAGGAAACAACTAGTATGATGTCATGTGAAAACAAGGACCAATAGAAGAGAGCGTATTATTCTAATAATTAAATAATTTTGTTGTTGATAAAATGTAATATAAAATACCTCAGTGGATTATGTGTTATTTCCATTGTAGTCAACACGTTTACTTTCAAGCTTTTCCAGGAATTCGTTCAGTGTTTTCGGACACCTTAGAATAACTACCGACAGTTAGCTGAATGGCTTCATTACAATATAACATCTTTTTTTACAACTATTTAAAGTTAAAGTTATAATCCTGTTCAAAATCACCGTTAAAATAAAGCAAATAACTTTGTAGATTTGTAGAAAACAGTCTAATGAACAAATTCGCCGGTTAGTTACACTTGGATGGCCAGATATTGTTGAGGTACAAATGGATATAAAACCATAAAATATTTAATGACCAGCTGGTCACTAATTAACTCACAAAGCTTCGCCGATTTCCGTAAACCAACGAAGACAGTATCACGTGGCAAATATTTAAATAGGTAGAAAACAACAATGGCTGATTGGCCGTGATAGGATTTTGTGTAAAGACGGCGGATAAATGCAGAAATTTACAAATATTTTGCTTTTCTATGTCATTTCTACAAACAATATATTAATGTTATCAAATTAAGCCTGTTGTTCAATAAAAGGAAAGGCAGTTTACCAGAAAATGCGATACGAATGTGCTAGACATGTTGTTGTTGTGTTTCGTAAAATAGATTTAGCGTGGCTCATTGTACGGTTCCATACGAACAATCATTTAGCGCGGCTCGTTTTACGGTCCCGTACGAAAAATAAATTTGTCTACATCTGTACAGTAGTCCATAGCTAAAAAAATCAGCTCAGAGATGTTTATATGTTGTTACGGATCTCTGAGCTAAAACGAATCCCGTACTGAAACCTAAGCAGGAACCGTGCCAGAAGTCTGTCACGCTATAATTTTATCAAATGAAATGCAATGGACTCACCTTTTACTTTACAATATTTCTTATCCATTTTTCTTTTGATCTGGTATAAATGATCCATGCAACATAATTTGAACACAAGTTTCAAATTTGTACCCCTGTCTGCAATATTTTTTCCGTCATTGCAGTTGTCAACAACTGGTTACTCTTCATTTTGAAAAACCAATAGGCGGTATAGAATCGTTATTTATCGATATTTTCTGAGAACCTGTATGCTTTTATGGATTTTATTGAAAATGGTTATGATTAAATTAAATTCATTAATAGGTAAAATTTTGATACTGATTTTCAAAAATAACCACGTGCTCTGAACTGTTGCATGGCATCATGAGTTTCTCATGAGAGACTGTGCGAGATATTGCGGTTTGATACTGGTTAGTTAACCAAATGGGGTTTCGCCATAACTTAATGGATGCGACCATCACAAAAAGCGTCAGTGACGTTATGGTAGCCTTAACTAGATAGCCAATGACTGACTGTGACTGGGTGCTGACTGTCTGATCGACACTTTGATGATTAAGTCTTTATTGAAAACACAAATTAGTGTGCAATAATAAAGCCAGTACTATTATATTGTAAATTACAGGTTAAAAGATTATAAAAAAATTAATTTCATGTTAGAACATCAGTAATCTAGGCTACTCCTTAACTCATTAAGAGTAGCACTGGATTTTACATGATGTGATAGGTTGTTCTAGAATCTTATGGTTCTCGTAAAAAGATGAGTTCATGTGATAATGGGTACGAGAGGAGGGAATATAAAAGTGAAGGTCCCTAAAATAGAAAAAGTGGAAACTCCGCAGGTCGCTCAACACAACAAAAACGAAAATGTTGCAGGCTCGGTTTGATTGAGCCTGTTCATGGACGGTAGTGGAAATGCATGCTACCGTCCACGCCCTCTAGCCCCGGGTTGAGCAGAACTCAACATTTACACAAAATGTCATGCTAAAAGTACAAAAAACAATTTAGAGACATCCGCAGATGTGTTTTATACGGTGGTGCACATGGAACCTTCAATGCTACACTAGTGTGTAATTCCATGAAAAGCGGCGTATGGTCCCCAGTTAAAATAATGAGTTTGCCCTAAACGAGAAAACAATGAGCAGAACAAAACAAACTGGAATTTAGAAAGGGGATCTGAGGTTATGGAGCCTGCTTATCACAGGAACTGCCAAAAGACAAAATTAAAAAGCAGGCACCATATCCAAGGGGTGATTAAACAATACCCAAAGCTATGAAAGCGGGAGTATTGGAACCACCCAGGCCGAAATGTTTATGCTGACAAATTAAACAGTACCAGTAACACGACATAAAAGTCGTGCTGAACGATCTGAGAAGATCGAAATATAAGTCTAGCCGATACTGGTGAGCTACAAAAAACAATAACGGAATGATGGATTTTATATAAAGAAAATAGGAATGTGAAATTTTTCCTTGTTTCTATCGTTTGCCATTTAAGCACAGTTAACATTTCTGTGATGCTTCATCTACAGTCATGGTTGATTTCAGCAGCCTTCCTTACTCTTTCAATTTTATCTGTTAGACTTTATTGCCATGAATGCCAAACAGTCGAGCACTATATATTCCAATTATGGGTGAACATATGTTTTATACGGAGTTTCTTAGTTTGTACATTTAATGTTTGTTTGATCATTTCTTTTCATGTATTTCAGGGTTTTGTTTTTCTTGTTTGATACATTTTGAAAGTGATTTCACACTGATGGTTCGCTTAAATATTAAGCATTTTTATAGTTTTAAATTCATGGATATTTAGCTTATAGGGAAAAGCAATAATTTATTATTTCTTTTTTATATACCCTAATCACTTCGCATTATCATAATTAAACTCCATTGACCGGGTCTTTTCCAAAGTTCTAATTTATGGAGGTACTGCTGGAGCGTCTCACAATCATGCTTGATATTTATAGTGAGATAAACTACTGTATCATCAACAACGAGTCTTACGTTGCTTTTAAGTGAGTCTGGCAGGTGACTGATATGTTGAGAAAGGGCAAGGCCTAAGGACATACCCTTTGGGTACCCGTGGTATCACAGGTGGTGTATCTGATTGAAGCCCTTCAATTTATCTTCAATTGTGTACCGGTCACTTTTCTTCAGTGTTTCTTATCTGAGAGAAACAACGCGTAATTCATAGTTTTTTCAACGTTACACAAAAAACTTCGTTGAACTTCCCTTGTGAAGTTCCGGTCTAGATTATGAACACATTCTGATTGGCTGATGTGAAAATGTATGTCAGCCATGGTTCAACTACACGTGTTCGCTAATATGTGTATATGCAGCATAAATGTGCAATATGAATTAAATAAACAGTTAATTTGTTTGTTTTCGTTTTGGGTTTAACGCCGTTTATGAACAGTATTTCAGTCATGTAACGGCGGGCAGGTAACCTAACCAGTGTTCCTGGATTCTGTACCAGTACAAACCAGTTCTCCGCAAGTAACTGCTAACTTCCCCACATGAATCAGAGGAGGGGGACTAAAGATGAATTTCATTCTTCGAGCTTTATTGTTAAACTGTGAATATTTTGCATTCCGATTTTATTTGTTTACATTCCGCCTAATAAAATCTGTAAAAAGATCCCTTGGAAGCAAAGAATGCAACAAAGAAGAATAATAGCATGTGCACACTGCTGTGACCTCTAGACCGGATGTGATCAGGGAGGTTCATGCAAGTTTTTTTCTGTAATGTTAACGAAAGCATAAAATATGTGTAGTATCTCTGCAATATGAAATATTGATACAAAGTGACTAGTGTACGATGGAAGATGAATTACCGCTTGTTCAATATTTGGGTACCCATTCACCGAACTGCGCGTTTTAGCTATGAAATGCGCGATTGAAATGGGTAAGTGCATTTTCCCGTTCATGACCATGGTTCTTATAGAATACCGATTGGGTAGGGTATAATATGTACAGAAGCATTTTTTTCTGGTCTGGTGTCAGTGCTGTGCATTCTCAATTTGAATACTGTCGTAGCAATGCCCTATCCATGTTTCAAAATTCGAGTATGTACTGGCAAGAGACGAATTACACGCAAGATTCTGCACTACTCGCCGGTTCTGGTATTCCGTTTGTACGAGCATTGCCTTCATAATCGC
Source organism: Mercenaria mercenaria (assembly GCF_021730395.1). NCBI lineage: Eukaryota > Metazoa > Mollusca > Bivalvia > Venerida > Veneridae > Mercenaria > Mercenaria mercenaria. The sequence continues at coordinate 91,072,600 of NC_069365.1, forward strand.
ATTGCAACGAATCAAGTATTAGAATCCAAACAAATTCATCTAGGAAATAGGTGTTACGCACTTGCTGGCATTACCTTGCATCGTGATTTACATTACTGTGCTATGCTGTTCTATATGGGCGACTTATTTTGGTACGATGGATTGTGGGGCCAACTTGAAGATTTACCAGATGATCTTGATGATTGGTTTCCATGTCATGCCGTTTTTGTCAGCAACAGACATACATGGATTACTCAGAACATGAAAGATGAAATACTTCTTTTATTTACCATGTTAAAGCTGTCGACATGACATTGTGTTGACTTATTACCATTTCCCAGTTGAACAGTTGCAAACTATTATGTTACATTTACTACATTTTAAGGTGCTTCTGTTGCATGCAATAGAACACACACTGTATTTTGTAATGGGGTTGGTGATCCCCTGTATATGTGTGATTTTGTTTAGTCTCTTGGTGTTTAAAAACAAAGACAAATATCAAACAGGGAATGCCACGTACCAAAATCGCAGCCTCCCCAAAACGAAACCTACAGCACGCAGACGTGCACACCACAAACACACACACATACACATACACGTGCACACACACAAAGCCAACACACGAGGACAAAACGAACAAAGGAACACACACACATACACGCGCACACACACAAAGCCTACACAAGAGGACAAAACGAACAAACAAAGGAACACAGTGGGGCGCCGCCTTGGAACGATCAGTGGCAAGTTTGATAGTGATCACACAAGACAATATTGTACCGGTATGTAAAGCTGTATGGCTCTTTTGTGTCACAGTGTATAAAATACATTTGGCTTTATTTGCTTTTTTTTTTTTTCATTTCGTTATAGTTATATTTAAATCTGTTACGCATAATGGTGAAATTATTGACTGAATATAACGATGTTGATGCATGGATCTCCACTTCAGGCAATAAAAACGACCAGGGCTAAAACAAAGATTTTATGTTAAACATTTATTGTTTTATGCTCAAAAATAAATAAGAAAGTTAGGAGAAGATGTATGAAAAAATTTACTTTTTAAATTTGAAAAATAAATCTGTTAAATCATTAGTTTATGAATTATGTATTTATGTGTCAAAAAGACTAACAGCACCAAGTTTTGATCTTTGACCACTAAGTATGACTTTCTAAACCCGTTTTTTATGAGGATGTGGTTTCACCTGGAGGGGATTACTTTTATTTACACTGTCCCATGTCTTTGGAACATGGTGGGGGTAAGAGTGAGGTTAGGTGCACCCGATAAACCGGTTTAAGCTCCCCAGTGGTGTTTTTGCCACTGACCGTTCCAAGGCGGTGCCCCACTGTGTTCCTTTGTTTGTTCGTTTTGTCCTGGTGTATTGGCTTTGTGTGTGTGCGCGTGTATGTGTGTGTGTTTGTGGTGTGCGCGTCTGCGTGCTGTGGGATTCGTTTTGGGGAGGCTGCGTTTTTGGTACGTGGCATTCCCTGTTTGATATTTGTCTTTGTTTTTTTTTTACCTTTGAGGTAGGGGTTTCTGTAAAGAAGTTTAGTTTCATCTAACTCTTTTTGTCTAAACATTATTATAATTTAAGTTATGTTTTTAACCAATGTGCACACCGGGACAGCAGCTACTAGCAACAAAAGGTATCAAAATGTAAAGTTTATTCCACTGCATCGCTGAAAAGAAACAGTAACTATGATAACTGTTATGTAAAAATAACTTTTATTCAGTTAGCAGGCGTTTTGAGATGTGAAATATAATAACTTGGTTATAATTTTTGCGAGGATCGAAAATCTTTCCGATTTAAGGTTTTAAATCATTAATATCAACTTCTGCAAATTTCGACCAAAAGCTTTACGGTGGTCATTCAGGAGATTATCCTTGATTGAATATTAGGGCTTTTCATCTCTATAATTTGTCATACACGCAGAGTAAAAAAACTGCTGTTAGAAATCTGATAAATTGGTGCTTATTTTGTAAAAGTCACACATTCTCCTTTCATTCCATCACAAAGAAAATTATTTTTCATTTAAATCAAAGTTATCACAGTAACTTTGAATCCAATGTTTGCAAAGTAAAGTCTCCAGATTTCGGCTAAAAATGATCTTTCTTTAATTGTTTAATTTGGTCATATTATGAACGTTAGAAAATGAGTTTTTGTTTCTAATCTATTTCAAAAATAAAAATAAAAACATCATTAAAATTTCCTTTTAATTTTGCCTTAATTACGTCTTAACACTTTATATTGTAGAACATATAATCCCTTTTCTAAATCTGAATCCATTGTTAAAATATACATTCTATCTATGTCCAACTTTAACTCAACAACATTCAATATCTGTTTGATATTATTCTTAAATATCATTCTTTTGTAACGCTTGCTGCTGACGATACATTGTTGAATATATTTACTAATTATGTTCTTACACATGGATAAAAATGAACGGTAATTGACTTCTTATCTTATTATGCACTGAACTATTAGGTAACAAACTGAATCTCAATCCATAAAGACGCGCTGACCACCTGCATGTTAACTAAATTTATCCACAGGAGAAATTTATTGCAGTGCCATGGTTCCCGGTAATAAATGTTTGTAAAGTAGTGGAGCAGATAAATTCAAAACCCAGTCTGTATAGACATGCATTCCTACATGTATTTTTGTTAGAGAGAAAGAATTTCAATCGCTAATTTTGCGCGAAGAAGATCATTTCAAATATTGTCTTACCTTATAAATATATTTACACTTTTTACTTAAGTTCTTTAACGATATGAAAATATGGGAAATTTACGGAAATATTCATCACATAAATCAAATAAAGTGTTTAAGAAGAGGACCCTTGACAAGTCTACAAAAATGGGGAAAAGTTCTTTTACGATTGTTGCTGACAATTTATTGTTACAATTATGATTATGTACCTGCATTAAAAAGAAATTGAATGATTTGAAAAATCAATTTAATTTTTTACTTTCAAGTTTTATTAAATTATTTCGTGCTATGTACAATTTTCATGTTCTAAACGTAACAGGTAATACAACAGCTGATCCTAAATTGATCACGTCATCTTCATAGGAGAATTTTTTAAGCCTACCTGCTGGAAGCCGCCTCCTGGCGCCTTCCAATATTCAACGCAATTTTAAATTTTAGAAGGTGATTCCACCATGCAGGACCAAAAGCAGCCAATGCTGAACGCATTTCTGATGTGATCTACAATCTACGACCCAGGTCAACCAATTTTAAATGCGTTTCTGATGGTTGATCTACGATCTACGACCCAGGTCAACCAATTTTAAATACTTTTCTAATGGTTGAGCTACGATCTACAACCCAGGTCAACCAATTCTGAACGCATTTCTGATGGTTGATCTACGACCCAGGTCAACCAACTCTGAACGCATTTCTGATGGTTGATCTACGACCGACCAAGACCAACCAATTTTAAACGCGTTTCTGATGGTTGATCTACGATCTATGACCCAGGTCAACCAATTCTGAACGCATTTCTGATGGTTAATCTACGATCTACAACCCAGGTCAACCAATTCTAAACGCATTTCTGATGGTTGATCTACGATCTACGACCTAGGTCAACCAACTCTGAACGCATTTATGATGGTTGATCTACGATCTACGACCCAGACCAACCAATTTTGAACGCGTTTCTGATGGTTGATCTACGATCTACAACCCATGGTTGAGCTACGATCTACGACCCAGGTCAACCAATCATAAACGCATTTCTGATCTACGATCTACGACCCAGGTCAACAAATTTAAAACACTTTTCTAATCTACAACCCAGATCAACCAATTTTAAACGAGTGTCTGATATTTGGTCTACGATCTAGGACCCAGATAAACCAATTTTAAATGCTTTTGTGCTGGTTAATCTACGATCTATGACCCAGGTTCACCAAATCTAAACACTTTTCTTATGGTTGAGCTACGATCTACCATCTACGATCCAGATCAACCAGCTCTGAAGCCCGCCCGCTTAGCTCAGTAGGTAAAGCGTCGGTCTACGGATCGCGGGGTCGTGAGTTCGATCCTCGGGCGGGGCGTATGTTCTCCGTGACTTTTTGATAAACGACATTGTGTCTGAAATCATTAGTCCTCCACCTCTGATTCGTGTGGGGAAGTTGGCAGTTACTTGCGGAGAACAGGTTTGTACCAGTACAGAATCCAGGAACACTGGTTAGGTTAACTGCCCGCCGTTACATGACTGAAATACTGTTGAAAAACGGCGTTAAACCCAAAACAAACAAACAAACCAGCTCTGAATGCATTTCTGATGGTTGATCTACGATCTACGGCCCAGGTCAACCAATTCTGAACGCATTTCTGATGGTTGATCTAATATCTACGACCCAGGTCACCAATTCTGGACGCATATCTGATGGTTGATCTAAGGTCTACGATCTACGACCCAGATCAACCAATTTTAAACGCGTTTCTGATGGTTGATCATTGATCTACAACCCATGGTTAAGCTACGATCTACGACCCAAGTCAACCAATTCTGAACGCATTTCTGATGGTTGATCTACGATCTACGACCCACGTCAACCAATAACGAACACTTTTCTAATGGTTGAGGTACGGTCTTCGACCCAGGTCACGTCACCAACTCTGAACGCATTTCTGATGGTTGATATACGATCTACGACACAGGTCAACCAATTTTAAACACTTTTCTAATGGTGTATCTACGATCTACGACCAAGATAAACCAATTTTAAACGCTTTTGTGATGGTTGATCTACGATCTACGATCCTGGTCAACCAATTTTAAAAACTTTTCTTATAGTTGAACTACGATCGACGATGGTCAACCAATTCTGAACGAATTTCTGACGGTTATTCTACGATCTACGACCCAGGTCATCCAATTTTAAAATGTTTTCTAATGGTTGATCTATGATCTACGACCAAGGTCAACAAATTTCAAACACTTTTCTAATGGTTGAGCTACGACCTACGACCCAGGTCAACCAATTATGAACTAATTTCTGATGGTGTATCTACGATCTACGACCCAATTCAACCAATTTTAACGCGTTTCTGATGGTTGATCTACGATCTACGATCCAGGTCAACCAATTTTAAACGCATTTGTAATGGCTGATCTACGATCTACGATTTTCGACCCAGATGAACCAATTTTAAACGCGTTTCTGATGGTTGATCTGTGATCTACAACCCATCTTATCTCAAGCGTACGACATCGTTTTTTCAATTAATTCTTTCTCTATAATATACATAATATACATTTACATACCTCGTGAATATGAAACATGAATTATAATACATGTATATATAGTCAGCAACTACAATATAACATTTATCTTCTTGAAATAATACATTTAATACCAAGTTATGGAAAAAAGGAAAACAAGTGCAATTAATGTGTTTGTCGTTGTGCGTGCGTGCATGCATGCGCGTGTATGTGGATTTATTGGTCGTCGTTGTGTTTGTGTGTGCTTACGTGGGTGCGTGCTTGCACATGCGTTCTTGCGTTTGTGTGCGTGCATATGCGTGTTGTTTGTGTGTATACAATTATTTTTAATGGGTGTGGTGCTGAGGTCGAAGTGAGACTACCGGTTATAAAAATGTAGATGTTTTGAAAATAAAAAATGCCTTCAAATTAGAAACTGACCACATTTTCCGTTGTAAACATTTACTTTATTTTTCGTTATAGTTATAAATATTAAAAAATGCACCGAAAATTCAGCGATGACACAAAGGAATAAATTTAAATCCTTGACAAAATAAAGATTAAGTATGTAGGCTTCGCCCATATATCAAAGAATTTCTCTATTTCCCCATTATTCATGCATCCAATTTTATAACTTTTCTGACAATGTGCGAATCAGTCAAACTGCATTTTTTTGCTATTCTAACATGCAGTAGCATGATTATGTTTTAATTTTGACGATAGAATGACCAATTATGTGCACTGCTCCCCCAAATGATGTGATAAACTTGTACTTGAGTTTAAGTTTATACTAATTTGTTTTAGCTCGATTGTAATGAAAACTTCAAGCTTATTGGAACCACTCTCGAGTCCGCATCCTGGAAAACCCAGTACTGGTGTCATATGAGAAATCATGGTCATGACCCCAATGGGGCTCGAACCCACGATCCCTGGATTGAGCGGCCGACACCTTATCCACTAGACCACCGCTCCCCTTTGTACTTGAGGAAAGCTTAAATAAAATCTGAATAGGCGGGACACTAATTATCTACTCGTCCATATATTTTCACTGATGACCTGAATACACAAAAAGGCCCTAATAAAATATAGATAAGATGTAGTGCGAACGAGATAAGATGTCGTGTGAACGAGATAAGATGTCATGCGCACGAGATAAGATGTCGTGCGCACGAAATAAGATTTCGCTCGCACGAGATAATATGTCGTTTGCACGAGATAAGATGTACAATTCACGAGATTTAATATCGAGTGCTCGGGATAAGATGTCGTGCGCACGAGATAAGATGTCTTGCACTGAGATAAGATGTCGTGCTCTCGAGATAAAGATGTCGTGCGCTCGAGATAATATGCATTAGTATTCCTGGATTCCTTACAAATACTCCCCCACATAATGCAGAGGTGGAAAATGAATGAACTTAGATGTATTGTCTTTAGCAAATCATCACGGAAACCATAAACGCCTGGCTCGGTATTCGAACCTACTTTGAGGTCTTGTGTTTTCTATCAATTAAGCTAGCATAGCCGGAAATGCGCGTGTAGCGTTCAGTATGAAAATCAATATATAGTCTTGTACAATGCAATTCCTTTCGATGTTAGGAATTCTATTGCTGACAGTCCGAAACATAATTCAGTCTCACCAGTTATTACAGTCCACGGGTAAATGTCTATGATACAGTAATTCCGTGATAGGATATTTCAACCATATTTGTGATATAAGTACCTCAAAGGATACAAAATATGTATGTAACGTGTATCGTACCGCGCTAAAATTTTCAATGTGACTTTAAGAAAATTAACTGTAGCGTTTGCGTTTTTTTCCAACACCATTTGACGTATAGCATCCGCCAGTAAATATAAACCGCAGTAACTGTCACAGTCGTAAAAGTCAACATTTAGTTGTACATTTTAAATTCTTATCAAAATACCCTCGGTGCCAATCACCAAAAAAATATTGTTACAGGTTGATTCCAACGGGGCCGTTTGAGCTAAAACACTCCTAACAATTCAAATGCCATGCAAACCTGACAAACCGTTAAAACGACAGCCCTGACGAACAAACGGACAAACGTTAATGTATTTCCTTCTCTGTGAAATAAAAAACTGTGCGTTTTATCTATAAAAACGGGCTGAAAGCACTAAATTTATTCATCTATATGAAATATATTCATGTTTGTTGACACAAACGAACGGAATGACAACTTCAATAAATATTTTTACGACAGTTTCAGCGTGGTACAATAAGAAAGAAACATATTCACCTTCAGACAGGCAGACATACATAAGATTTATACACTACGAGAACGTTATGGGGTGGATTTTTCTAGCCTTAACTTACGAGGACATTTACGAAGTGTCGTAAATTACGAGGCTTTTGAGATAGAGAAAATATCTGCTACGAATACCTTACGAACCCTTTACGAAGATCTTAGGACTTAAGGTGCGTTCGAGAAAGTGGCCCCAGGTCAACCAATTCTGAATGCATTTTTGATGGTTGATCTACGATCTACGACCCAGGTCAACCAATTTTGAACGCATTTTTGATGGTTGATCTACGATCTAAGACCCAGATCAACCAATTTTAAAAGCGTTTCTGATGGTTGATCTACGATCTACGACCCAGGTCAAAACAATTTAAACATTTTTGTAATGGCTGAGCTACGATCTACGACCCCGGTCAATTAATTCTGAATGAATTTCTGATGGTTGATCTACGATCTACGACCCAGGTCAACCAATTCTGAACGCATTTCTGATGGTTGATCTACGATCTATGACCCAGGTCAACCAATTTTAAACACTTTTCTAATGGTTGATCTACGCTCTACGACCCAGATCAACCAATTTTAAACATTTTTCTAATTGTTGAGCTACGATCTACGACACAGGTCAACCAATTCTGAACGCATTTCTGATGGTTGATCTACGACCCATATCAACAAAGTAGACTTTTTCTTGTTGATCTAGGATCATGAGCTACTTCAAAGACCTCTATAATTGGATAGTTAATATCGCTCTAGAGTTGTATAGCTCGTGTTGCATGTCTATTATATATGCGAGATTAAATAAAGCTTACCACTGTTATAAAATACGATATACGTTTTTGTATAACGAATAAAATTAAATGTAAAACTATTTCAGTATTTATTATTTTTCGTTATTGATTAACTGGTCACAAGTTATCAGAGTAAAATGATGATTAAACACGGTTTTATGAAAATGGCATGAAGGGTGTACAAGTGTACAAATGAAACATATGTCACAATTATAAGTATAACTTTCTGGAAGAAAAATAAAGTTACACTCACATTAAAGGCGTCAGATGGAAATATATTATACTTCCGTTTTCACTACATATAATGAAGTATTGCTTTACAAAAATATAAATTGGACGTAATATGCAATATAGTAGAACTATCGCAAATACACTTTGAACAATTGCAATTTATACGTTGATAAAAGATACAAAACGTCATAGCAGTTAGAATACTTTAGTCATCCTGTAAAAGATAGGAATGTAATACTTCCGTTAGATTCCTTCTCGAACCGACTTTCACGTTGACATTTTTTATTACTGTATTGACCATTTTACGCATTTTTTTATTATACAGTTTTTCTATTGTCATCCACTTTGGTTTAACTCTGTGATAATTTCCAGTCGTATTGCTCGAAAGACAATATAAAGAATTAAAAGGCACATTGATGTTAAGGAATTTCGTCAATTTGTAAACTTCTGATACTGTATTTTCCTTCAGTCTTTCATATACAAGCACGTGTACTGGTCTGTCAAATTTTTCTAGCCAGTAGAGAAACATATGTCCCCAGATATTGACATAATACTTTAAATACTCGTTCCACTCTGAAATAAAAAGGCATACAAAATGCATGTATATATAGACAGACACCTAGTATCCTCATCTAAACGAAGTTTCCACATTTCTAATATTTAAATGATCGGTACACTGTGTGATAATGTGCAATGTTTAAAATAATAATAATATGTGTTTAGATTAGTTGCTATCAACCGTCAAGGCCCGTTACTCTTTGCTATATATTATTAGTAGATGCTATATGCCAAATTCTAGTTTTGGAGATAACTATTGCTAATGAAGTATAGAAAATTTAAAATTTAACTACTTCTCGGGTTTATTTATAATTAACTTTGCACTAACATTATTATCTAGAGTATTGTCAAACTTTCACTTAATTTGGTTTTTACTTTGTATGTGATGTAAACGACCATTGATATATTCTTAAGAAAAGTGTCACGAGTAGTCATAGTATTTATTAGTATATATAGAGAGAAAGCTAAACTACATTTTTTTCAAGACAACTAACCTTTATGTAAAGACACGTCAAAGAATAATTGTATTCCTTTATATTTCCATGATGGTAATTATACATGATTTGCATGAAAAAAATGAGACATACAAATATCCACTAACAAACTGATAGTTGCATATAATTAGCCAAAACAATGTGTTTAATGTCTTAACATTTTATTAAATCAATGTAGCAATATGCAATATAATCAGTGTATTTAGTTAAATTTCGATCACATTTTGTTTCTACATTAATCTATGTTTTTAAAACGATGCTGAAAAGAGTTTGACTGAATAAGTTTGCACATAAGGTTGTGAAAAAACATTTGTTCAGAAAGAGCCTATATTGTCCACCTGCCAAATTGTAGACTATCCTTATATTACTTGTATTATCAGAATGATATCCATGAAAATTTTGTGGGAGAAAAAAAAGTAAGTCATTAAGATGTGGTGGGTCTTTTAATGTTTCAAGGATGGGGCACATCAACTGAGCTACAGTTCATATGAATTTCAAAGTACCTTCTGTTCGCCTTTCGTAAAATACAGGAAAAACGGAATGAATATTGCAAACAAAACCATCAAAGCTTTTCACCATTATCAATCGGGATATCTGTGTCGTGTATAGATACAGCAGTTTGAAGTAAAATGTTCATTGTAAATGTGAAAAATGCTTTGAATAACACATGAACAATGAAACTGTATGTACATGTAAACTGTATGTACATGTAAAATGTTTGTTATTTACTATTGTTTTAAGGTATTTAAAACATAACATACTTCCATTTCTGAACACCCTTGTAGGAGCAGTACCTTCTCCCCTGTTGAAGATTTTTTTGTCTGGTGGTTTCTGTGCATTCTGTCGATTGAACTCAGCAAGCATCGCATGGTAAGGATTCCGGAGAATATATATTGCTTTTGAGTAGTTTAAATGCGACACGCCCATCTTCGAACAGTCCGGGTGACCGGTTGTATCATTACTTCTAGAATGTGTTTTTACAATAAATATCTTTCCACGCGCCGGGCACAACTTTGAACCCACGAAATTCCAATCTTTGTAGACACTTCCGGTGTGTAATCCTGAAAATGAAATATGTTTTTCTTCTTTAACAAATGCGTATGTAAACGTCTTATTTGAGGACCACATGCATCGACACATTACACTTGGCCACTTTATCAGACCTTATTACCGCTACTTTATTCAAAGGTTTGAAGCAACAATATATTATGACATATAATCTTTTTGTGACAACATTTATGTTAATTGATAATATTGCTGTTTGACTGATTCACATGTTCGATATCCATGAGCCACCAACTATGTTTTTATCTCACACAGGTGCATGTAAGACGAAAACAAACCTCCAAGCATTCATGATAATAAAATATGGACACTTTAAATTATATGACACAGACTGTAATATACACCTTATAAGTTTGTAAGATTTCATAAGTGTAGTTGTATTGATAAGATATTAAAATGATTTAAAAAAAATACAAAGTATTCTGAAACTTCTTATTTACCTGTGGCTGTTTCTGTAAGTTCTCTCGTCCAAGTATTCCCTGATCCTGGGTAGCTAGCTAGAGCTACAAGTGGTCTCGGCACGCTCAAATATTTCCATGATTGAGGACAGTTTAAAGTCCACAAATGTCGGTTCAAGTAACTAAAGTTAAATCTAGTGTCAATGCAGCGTATACCTTCCTCGGAACATAAATTCATTATTTTTTCCAACAAACTATCGCTAACATATACATGTTGATAATTATTCAGCACCTGTTTGCAGCTCCAACTGTCAATCGTCACAAACGTTAGTCTACTAATTTTACCTGCTAGAAGACAGCCCAAGACAGGAATACCGAGCACTAGTAAAACTTTTATAAAGGTTTCAAATCGCCGGGTCATCATAGCTCCTAAAAACGAAAGACATAACATTGTCACACCCCTTGTGTTTAAATTGTATCACATTTCATACGACCAAGTGTATGTTAGTTAAATATTTCAGAACAAAATATTAAAACTAACATTTCTTAAACAGTTTTCCGAAAAAAATCAATATTTCGTGACAGAAATTAAACGTGTAACTAACTACAGTTCTTGAAATTTAACAAATGAAATTTCAAATGCTCTCACAATTAAAATCGAGGTGAATTGTAATATTATATCATGTTAAATTATTGCGAAATATCTAGCAATAAGTTTATGTCATTGTTAAATTACAAAATTGAAAATATGAGTTTACGTCGCGTCTAATAAATTATTTTCTTAGTTTATTGACAAGTTGAAACATAATCGTTTATACTAAACATACCTCGATAATGTGAATGATTATAACAAAATGTGAGCCGATTAATTTGTATTAAACTCAGTTTTGAATTATTTTCTGGACCTTTTGGATCATGTAGTGCATTCATTTTATTGTCATAGAATTCCGCTCAAACCGATGATATAAGGTGCATGTTGGGTTTTGCACATTTCATTACCTCTCGTGAAAATACTAAGTCAAACTGACGTTTGGTTGCGTATTAAGTTTCATATCACGACGGTAGTTTTTCAGTGCCGCGCGGTAGCTGTAAAACGTCTTCCGAACTTTGACTCTTGTAAGTTACATATAGCAGCGGTAACAGTCAACGTAGGTTCTCAGTGCCGCGCGGTAGCTTTGAAACGTCTCCCGAACTTTGACTCCAGAGTTCTTACATATAACAACGGTAAAAGTCAACGTAGTTTTTCAGTGCCGCACGGCGGCTGTAAAGCGTCTTTCACTTCCAAACTTTGTACCTACTACAGTTTATATTTACAGATTTCCTGGTTTTCCTTCGGAGGCCCAGTATTTAAGACTGATTCAAGGTTTTACTCAGATGTTATACGAATGTTTATTAGTATATTTCTGCTGGTGTTTGGGTAACGTGAAGGTGTGTTGCACTTGTGCATTTACGACTCTCCCTTTGAATTATAGATTATGAGTAAACAAGTATAACGTGGTCATTATATTACTAATAATTAAAATATGTCATTGTTTATATGGAGTTTTTTGAAGCAACCAATCTGTTATATCTTTCCATGGCAGGTTCTTTTGGGTTCTTTTGCATAGTTCTATGGCTGTATTTTGGGTGTCCTGTGCTTCAAAGAAATCTACCCTAGACATTCTTTGCATCCAAGGGAACTTTCCACAGATTCTATTAATAGATGAAACACTGAAAGCCTTACATATCCTGTCTTTAACGTGTAAGAAATCTTGACTTGAAACTTAAGACATTTATGCCAGTAATCCGAAGCTTTTTCTTTTCGCTCTGTGAAAGATGTGGCTATAGAAAGTGTACGGAATTTTAACGAATATATTTGAAACTCTGTGTTTATCAAAATGCCTTCTCATTTGACACCAGTACTGGTTTCGCATATAAGTGGACTAAAGAGTAATCATTTTCATCGCAATCAACATGAAATAAATGAGTATAAACTAAACAAAAACTTGCTGCGCATCCGTTATATGTACCTCGTCATATTAGAGGTAAAGTGAGAAATTCTAAAATGTTTTTTTTGAAATTGTCTATAACGAACGCTTAGGTGACTGTACTAGAAAAAGAAAAATAGAATAATAAAAATGTCAAAAAGTCGTTAACTATCATGTCTTTTTTTAATGCTAGAAACGACGACAACTTTGCTCGCATTAACATATTTTATTATGCTTTCAAATGTAGAGTGGTAGATATGTTTAAGCGAAAGAGGGCTGCTACATTGGATCAGAAGATTAAGATTTTAGAAGAAGAATATCATTTTTGATGTGATTGTTTTAGCTTTTGAGACGATGAAAAATGAAAAAAAATATATTGTCATATTAGAACATATAGAGATAACTTTATCGCATTACTGAATACTCAAAGTAGAACTGTGTTGATAAAGATATCCAATCATTTGAAAGATCCTATGGCATTAAGAAAAGCAATTTTGAGTATATGTACCCGAGGTGATGTCATAAAACAGTTACGAACATCGTCATTCATACGGGTGTTTTTCCGATTCAAAAGAATAATTCTTACACGTCTCCATTTATTTTTCAGGCTGACAGTTTTTGGATATAATTAAGAGTCTTGCATGTTGCTTGTCTCTATATTTACACACTAAATTTGAATTTGAGCCGTGCCATGGGAAAACCAACATAGTGGGTTTGCGACCAGCATGGATCCAGACCAGCCTGCGCATCCGCGCAGTCTGGTCAGGCTCCATGCTGTTCGCTTTTAAAGCCTATTGGAATTGGTGAAACTGTTAGCGAACAGCATGGATCCTGACCAGACTGCGCGGATGCGCAGGCTGGTCTGGATCTATGCTGGTCGCATACCCACTATGTTGGTTTTCCCATGGCACGGCTCATTTAATGAATAAAGCATTAATTTGATTTTACCTTAAATTTTACTTTACAGTTACTAACATTAGAAACTTAAACTGTTTTGTTTGACTCAATGCTTGTTTTATACTTCTTGTTCCATGTTGTTGTAAAATTGTTGTTTTAAACACAAAAAGTCGTATAACTACGAAATACAACAAAACTAATCATATACATAGATCCAAATTAAAATAAATAAAGGAAATCATCAAAATACATAGCTCCACAAAACGCAAGACCTAAACGTTGTTCCATAAAACAATGTATATTAATTCTTACCTGAAAACATGAAAAAAATGGATATAATCTTATCTGAAGCGAAAGAAGCACGACAGCAATATTTCTGAGATACATTATACATATTTAATTGAACCTATCATTAAATTTTATATTTGAAGTACGCGCATGACTACAAATAATATTTGACTATAAAGTTTACTGTTAGGGTGTGGCACTCAGGTAATGTCACCTACAGGCGAATTTCTCATTTCCGTTAAGGATATATCTTTACTCTTCTAAGTTCAATATAATTATGCTCATGAACTATATGTGACCTTTAAAATCAGCAAACACTTTCCTCTATAAAACTATATGACTTTTAATTCACTTATACGTTCGAGCCTTAAAGCGCCAAAACAAACCTATGTTTCAGCAAGGCGTAATGTATGCACACACGTGATACGTTTTCATTTTGTTTCCGTGCTGGAACCAAAGTTTGATACATGACCTTAAGCTATGTCGTCCGTTTAAACAAAAGGGGATGCATACAGAAATTTGGAGTCCATACCTTAGAAGTTCAGTTATGGAACTGTTTTTTCTTTCTTTCTAGTTTTAAGAAGGCTGTATAGATGTAGGATGAGATGCAATGTATAGATGTACGGCGAGATGTAATGTATAGATGTAGGGCGAGATGTAATGTATAGATGTAGGGCGAGATGCAATGTATAGATGTAGGGCGAGATGTAATGTATAGATGTAGGGCGAGATGCAGTGTATAGATGTAGGGCGAGATGCAGTGTATAGATGTAGGACGAGATGCAGTGTATAGATGTAGGGCGAGATGCAATGTATAGATGTAGGGCGAGATGCAGTGTATAGATGTAGGGCGAGATGCAATGTATAGATGTAGGGCGAGATGCAGTGTATAGATGTAGGGCGAGATGCAATGTATAGATGACCGTGTAAAATGCCCTGTATAAAACTTAGGACGAGATTCATATAGTATCGATTTAGGGCAACATGTATAGCAATAATGTAGGACGAGTGACAGTTGTATTTTGATGTGGGCGAGATGCAAGTTTAGATTAAGACTAAGCATGCGTGTTAGAATAGGGGAGATCAAAATTTAGTATACTTAGGGAGTTCAGTTATAAATGTTAGTTCGAGAAGCAGTGTATAGATGTAGGGGAGATGCAATGTATAGATGTAGGGCGAGATGCAATGTATAGATGTAGGGCGAGATGCAATGTATAGATGTAGGGCGAGATGCAGTGTATAGATGTAGGGCGAGATGCAATGAATAGATGTAGGGCGAGATGCAGTGTATAGATGTAGGGCGAGATGCAATGTATAGATGTAGGGCGAGATGCAGTGTATAGATGTAGGGCGAGATGCAGTGTATAGATGTAGGGCGAGATGCAGTGTATAGATGAAGGGCGAGATGCAGTGTATAAATGTAGGACGAGATGCAGTGTATAAATGTAGGACGAGATGAAATGTATAGATGTAGGGCGAGATGCAGTGTATAAATGTAGGGCGAGATGCAGTGTATAGATGTAGGGCGAGATGCAATGTATAGATGTAGGGCGAGATGCAGTGTATAGATGTAGGGCGAGATGCAATGTATAGATGTAGGATGCAATGTATAGATGTAGGGCGAGATGCAATGTATAAATGTAGGACGAGATGAAATGTATAAATGTAGGACGAGATGCAATGTATAGATGTAGGGCGAGATGCAATGTATAGATGTAGGGCGAGATGCAGTGTATTGATGAAGCATCAATAATATTTGAAAATTTCTGAGAAGAGACCAGGCAAATCTTTTTCACGATTTTCAAATAAAAGATTGGAATTTTATTCAAAACTAATCTATGTAGCATTCTGAGTTAGTTCTATACTAGTTCATTTGTTAACTATTTAAGTCTTTGTAGAGCCTTAAAATGATCCTCCATTCTCAGCAATAGCTCCTGTAGTGAAAGAATCGAACTTACTTATCTTCGGTTTCCTCACTTATACTGTCATCTGTTCTGGTACAGAACATCATACTATGACCATATGTTCCATCTCTGTAGGCATAGCAAGGCATAGCCTTATTAGTCCAGTTGGACATTTCTTTATACATCCATCAGAAACCTTTCCATTTTTAGTGTTTTATTAATTGACCTGATGATGTTTTGCTTCCTAATTTCATAACAAAACACGGTTAAACGTTCCGAGAGAAACACCTTGCTACATTGACACCTTTCCTTAGGTGATGAAAAAGTCTTTGAGATTATACGAGCGCTAAACTACAATAGATATTGCCGTAGCAGATCGGTTAGGCTATTTTTCTGAATTCCTCCTATATTGTTTCTATTGCACTTTACCCAAATTTATTACAAATGTATGGAAATCAGCTTATAGAAATGTTATATCCGAGCAAATTTAATACTTTTTTTGTACTGTTATAAAGGTGCGATTGAAAGGGTTTTTTTTTTCTATTTTCTCTTCGGATACCATGGTTAAAATAGTATACCTAGGGGCAGATTATAACATGTAGCATGAAATTTCTTTTAGTAGTTTGGTGCCAATGGCGCATACATATAAAACAGTGATAATCAAAATTAATGTGGGCATAGTAAGCCATGAACAGAACATCACCACAAAGTCGGGAATCGTCTTGGCTGCAATTATTTGAATCACTTTAAAATTTATGAATTAAATCATACACTGAAAACCTTGAGGGTATCAAATCTGCTTTATAAAATTATACATTTGAAAATTCATACGTTACAACAACGGATATCATGTGTATAACTATGAACCCTGGTAATTTAATAGCAAGCATACTCAGAACGACAACGTTCAAAATAGTTGACGAACTCTCGTCTTCCAACAGAATATATCTTGTTCAGCTTTTTATCCAGTGGATATTCATTTTGTTCGTGATATAAGCGACGGAGGATAATTCCTAACACTGATTGGTCAAATCGATGACATCTGCCATCGTTTATGTCAAGCAAGTCACATGAAAGTTTTTCCTTCCCAACTGGAGCAATGCATGCTTCGTTTAGAGCGCATGATGCCCACGCGTTTACCACAGCTTTTGTAATGTCATCAAAGTGAAATAGTACAGTTGTTGCCCAAACTTCTCCGAATGATCTAAATTTACAGATACCCTCTTCTAAATAGTTGAATGTTCTAACGTCTGTCTGCCGAGCTATGCTGTATCTTATTGGATAATCTCTTTCAACGAAGAAAAGTACGCTGTTCTTTTTGGCGTAATTAATGGCGTCGTCTAGATTAAATCTAACGATTTTTACTGATGTGTCTGCCCACCAAACAAATCCGAATTCCATGAGCGTCATCTGTAATAGTATTGAAGAAATAAT
The DNA here is from genome assembly GCF_021730395.1 of Mercenaria mercenaria. Taxonomy (NCBI): domain Eukaryota; kingdom Metazoa; phylum Mollusca; class Bivalvia; order Venerida; family Veneridae; genus Mercenaria; species Mercenaria mercenaria. The sequence goes on from NC_069365.1 coordinate 91,090,084, forward strand.
CATTTGAGCCGCGTCATGAGAAAATCAACATAGTGGCTTTGCGACCAGCATGGATTAAGACCAGCCTGCGCATCCGCGCAGTCTGGTCAGGATCCATGCTGTTCGCTAACGGTTTCTCTAAATGCAATAGGTTTCGAAAGCGAACAGCATGGATCATGACCAGACTACGCGGATGCGCCGGCTGGTATGGATCCATACTGGTCGCAAAGCAACTATGTTGGTTTTCTCATGGCACGGCTCATTTTAGTTTGCATTGACCGAGTGCATTTTTGTCTTTTCACACTGCAGGTTTGTTTATGAAATGTAAAAGATTTCAGCAAACTATATATTTAATTTTCTTTTTGTTCAAAATCGATTATTACCTTGATTTTTAATAAGTATTGATTCATATTGAATTTAATTACACACATTTCACATGTTTAAAAATACTGCAAGTTTTAATGTTTATATGTTTAATTGTTTAAAATGATTATCAGAAAAAATAGCTATTTGAAGTATGAACACTAACATGCTTTTAAAATAAAGAACAGCCACTTTAAATACTGTCTTTAACAGCTACCAGAAAAAAAGTGCATTGCTGTTAAAGTAATTATCAATGTGTCATCAACAAGTAACAAGTTCGGTTCAATGATGTTACGTCTGACAACAAGATCACTTCACTTCTACATCTCTGAGCGCTATGAATGTTATTGCGGCAGTACCTGTGGCACCTTTGTGAAAAGCGATGTTAAAGTTGCACTGTGTAGCTGCCAATTGGAATCTTTGCCGTGATAAAAATTACAAACCATTTCTTCTATATGAACCTTTGACAAGAAATGTGGCAGGAATCGGGAATATTTAATAGGAAGTGGGGTGGGGTGGGGAGGGGGGGGGGGGACATTTGGCAGGAAGAGTTCACGACGGTAACGTTCAACGTTCACCACGTACCTGAATGATTAATGGTTTGAATGCATACGTTTTCAGATTTCGGACGTGTGGTGGAAACATTTCAAAGGGGAATCTTCTTATTTCACACCTGCATTTTTTCCGTAACTAAAACAATAAAAACGATATAAATGACTATAGCTTTTAGATCTTGCATAAGACAAAAAAAATGAAATATACACGTTAAACTATTAGTGAAACTGTAAGTGACAGAATTACAAATCTGTTTCAACAAACCAGCCAGTTATATTCATTTGAAATAAATAAAATTTTATGTTAATATTATTCGATTTCATGTCGCAAAGTTTGATTTAATTAGTGAACCAATTTAAAATTCTTACGTAATTAATTAAAGCGAATTAATATAAATTGTTACCACCGTAAGCTGCCTTTCCGATAAACCTAAATCATACACGATGATTCGACTTTTACCTCTATTTCGTTTCGAGTTTAGTACAGCGTGTAAAGAGAAAAACATCCCTTGACAGAAAGGATAATAAGTGTAGTCCATCGCTGTAACAAACACCGGAAATTGCACCATCATATCCGGTTTACTTTTGTTCCCACCAATTTTCGGAAAGTAACGATCAGTAACTCCTTTCGGATAGTTTTGGATGACTTGCAAATTTTCATCAAAGCTTGGCTCGAATGTCTCATTACAATTATTTGAGAGCCCTGAAATAAAATAATGTGACTGCATTGTGAGATTTACATTAATTAGTACAAATTACGCATTCGTACTTGGTGAAACATGAATTCAATGATATTCAGAATACCAACATCATTTTTTAATGATTTTAACAAGTGAAATTCGTTGGCTTGTCGATAAAATATTTTAATATCTGTAGCATTTAAATGTACTGGGTAGTAATCAACACAACAAGAAGAAAAATAAAGGAAAACGAAGACGGTATGAGACACTAATTTATTTTATAAACAGTAAACACAGAAACCGATGTACTTCAATAGTGTCTGTCTAGCTCAGTATTGTTGACAACAAACAACAAAATAAATATTGATATATTCGATATGTAGGAAATATTTTCACAATTTGACTATTTGAAATATATTTACTAGAAGCTCGTAAGTTGTACTAAATCCAGGCTGCAATTTATGTATAAGCCAATCGTAATTCTGTAGTTGTAGAGGTAATACGAACAACGCTTCAACCAAACTTGAGATTTACAAATATTGTATAATATGTACAGCTTATAATGTATGTAGCAATATATTAAATGATCATTTGAATGTAATAAAGTTTTTACACTTAGCTCTGTCGTTTATTTCATACTTTGCTCTCGGAAATAGCTTGCCTGTGAACTTAATAGAAAGTCCTGAAAAAGATAACAAGAACGTTTGAGAGAGAGAGAGAGAGAGAGAGAGAGAGAGATCGCTTTGTTTTTTACAAAACTCAACAAATGCTAGCAATACTTCTTCAGAATGTGTGAAAAGCAATCATAAAACATTCTGGTAAAACTACTGCGTTTACAACGGAAATAGATCATAATTTTAAAGAACATTTTCTCTTTGTTTCATTCAGCAGACAATATAAGACTTTACCTTTGAAATAATTAGTGTAAAAAAGTCTACTGCCTCCCAAAACTGCCACCATGCATATAAGTGTTATTCGTACTGGGTCTTCTGCAAAAGTATAAACATTTTTATTTACATTTTATTCAATCAGTTTACATGCAAACTTTACAAAAATAAACATGTCTTAAATTTGAGTAATTACAGAATTCATATTTTCATTGACATATTGTTTGAAGAAACATTAAAGGAGTACCTCTCAGTTTCTTTGAAAATCTTTTAGCTTTAATTCCAAGCATATTTATTTTATAATTTCATTTTATAAAGTTTGTTGTAAATAATTCAGATATTTGATTTGAATTAATTGAAACTGATAAAAAGAAAATAATTTTCAGCCTGAAGGTGATGCAGGTTTAAAGTACAGCAGTTCAGCATAGTATATGACCTTTAGGGTCAGTATGTATTGATCTTGATGTATCATGCTCAGGTGAGTACAGAACCATAAAATATGTGAAGTATACAACATCATAAACTGATATACGACCGTACTCGCAAGCATTAAAATTTTATTGTGTTGTGATAAATTTCAAATAGAATAGTAATATGACTGCATAAATTAACTATGGGCAATAGAATTAAATCAGAGAAATGACTGTATATCACCTTGCCAATAATTTACCGTGACTAAAATTTGCTTCCTGTTTCCATTTGCAGCTTCTTTTAATTTATTTAAAATTGATTCTCCAAAGAGCATTAGTGCAAGGTGCTTTTATTAACTGTAAATTTCTAGATACTAATACAAAATTTCGACTTAGCATTTCAAATGTTTGACTTACTGAGCTTGTAATTTTGACTTTTTAACTCGAAAATTCGAGTAAATAAATCGTATACTCCTGGTACTAGATTGATTTTTAGAAGTTTGCGCCCATATAAACTACTACAAAAACATATGAAAGAACTGCCGGCAAATAATTTCATAATCAGATATACAGGTATCACAGGCAAAGACAACTCTGCATTTTGGCATATTTATCTTATTTAAAATGTAGCATAGTATACTTTAAAAAAAAACACTGTATTAGTCATTGAATGAAAAAAAAACTTGCACTGTTTTTGGCCTGATTTACTGAGCTTGTATTAACTACAGTAGACAAAACTGATTAATTACTACAGCTAGAATGTCAATTAGTAACAATGATAATAATAATAGTAAACAATGTCTGACTTTGGATTTGTTTTTCTAAAACAATAATCTTCTGCTGAAAACTGAAACGCACTTATGAGAGAAAGAATACCATTTATAACAGGTATATTGTTTTATTAAAACTCAGTTGTTGTTGTTGTTGTTGTTGTTTTCAAATAATTAATACTTTAAATGTCGGCTTGAGTCTTGATCGTTGTAGGGAATATAAATACAATCACATTAAATTTACAGCAGCAATGGCTTAAAGCAATGAAACATAAATATTTGGTTTCATGTGTATTACAATGACTATTCAAAATTTGAATACTTCAATTTTCAAGTGGTTTCGGATAAAAACATATATCTCTCTAAATAGTACGTATCCATTCATACAGTAAGTATGAATATATCATATATATATACTATATATATATATATATATATATATATATATATATATATATATATATATTGTTTTGCCTTTATATCAAAGTAAAAGTTTAATTATAGTGAGTTATCACTGATATTTTAAAATAACACGGATTGGATATGTAATACAAACGGTATAATTGCGAATAAAACTATATAAGGAATTTTTTATTTAAAAGACGGTATCACCTTTTACATGACTGGAAATTATAATGCACCGAAGACACGACTTGTCGCATGCTCTTTTCCTTTGAACTTTATATCGTGATAAACACGGTAGTTTTCTACAAATATGAAAAAAATGTGCAAAAAGAAACTGTATTTATTATGCTGATATATAGCAAAAATATTTGTATCAGTATAGGTATTTTCAAAGGCAAGACCAAAATAAACGCATGGTAAAACTAAACGAACTTTTACTTAACTTACTGCGCGACGGTTTTCTTAGCTTCGTGAAACTGGACGCTAGTTCTAACGATTGTTTTGGAGACTTAAAAACCTAAAAGCGTCCGAATTACTTTATGTAGCGCGTATCTTTATGAAAGTACAAAAAAACAGTGTTCTATCTCTCGTTGGAATTATTCGATGATCCTTTTTTTCTTTCTTTCTTTTTTGGTAGATTTCATACAGAATTTTACCTTTCAGAAAGTAAAAGTCGTCATTTTCAGTTTTGTTGAGAGTACTTTTGTGTGTTTTATTGTTACCTGTGCGTTGGCATTGTTTAGATGTATACTTAGTGTTGATTTATCTATAAATTCTAACCTGAAAGCTATACAACTACCGGGGATTAAATAAATGAGCCGTGCCATGAGAAAACCAACATAGTGGCTTTGCGACCAGCATGGGTCCAGACCAGCCTGCGCTAACAGTTCTCCAATTCCAATAGGCTTATAAAGCGAACAGCATGGATCCTGATCAGACTGCGCAGATGCGCAGGCTGGTCTGGATCCATGCTGGTCGCAAAGCCACTATGTTGGTTTTCTCATGGCGCGGCTCAAATGACGTTAAGGTACATTGATTCATAAAAGTTTCAATTTCATTCTAAATCAACAATGAACAGTCAGACAAATGTCGATTTCCTTACAGGACGCGGTTGGACTTTTCACACTCTGATTTTATCTTTATTTTGATTGATCGGTCGTTTCACAAATAATCAGTTCGTGGAAATGGTGACAACATCTTACCTTTCTGTACTTTAAAGATCATGTCTTAACTAATAAATAAAATGTTTAAAGGCCCACATTGAACAAATCTGTAATGAGTTAAAAACATTAAAAAGGACAACAAAAAATGTAAAAAATGACAGTGCTACATACATTTATGGTTTTACATTATTTTCACATCTGAGTAGTTATTATACATATAAAATTTCTTTCTAGATTGACTTACATTATATAACGAGTTTGTTAAGTTACATATAATAATTAGCTCTTTCTCTTTTCCATATTTTTACCACCGTTTTTTGTCGACGATTTGTTATATATATTTCGCGACTTGGCATACTATTATTACTGAGTAAAATGGAGGTATCACGTGTATCATAAATATATTCTACCTTTTTCATCACAAATAACTGTACATCCTTTTTAACTGAATTTTGATTTTTATTTAATACTGGTCGCACGTGATAGGTTTAGTTCACCAGAGATATAAGTACATCAATAGATATAGGCTCGATCTTATAGTTTGAAATTATATAAACTGTCAATATTATGTAATATTTAAGAATATTAATCCCATTATTTTTCTGTTTGTAGTGTGGCCTCTGGCAATGAGAATGATAAAAGTAAATGCATGCGTGTTAGCATGTCTTAGTCTGCTCTTCTACACTGTTCATGATTCCAGTAAGTGTATCATGTCTGTTCATGATTCCAGTAAGTGTATCATGTCTGTTCATGATTCCAGTAAGTGTATCATGTCTGTTCATAATTCCAGTAAGTGTATCATGTCTGTTCATGATTCCAGTAAGTGTATCATGTCTGTTCATAATTCCAGTAAGTGTATCATGTCTGTTCATAATTCCAGTAAGTGTATCATGTCTGTTCATAATTTCAGTAAGTGTATCAAGTCTATCATGTCTGTTCATAATTCCAGTAAGTGTATCATGTCTGTTCATAATTCCAGTAAGTGTATCATGTCTGTTCATAATTTCAGTAAGTGTATCATGTCTGTTCATAATTCCAGTAAGTGTATCATGTCTGTTCATAATTCCAGTAAGTGTATCATGTTCAATTTAATTTCACTTGTTAATGAAAAAGTGAGCATGAGGGAGGAAATAATATACTCTCAGCAAAATTAAAAGAAAAAGAATCAAGTGCATAGTTTGCTGCACTAGATCAATGTGACAGTACCAACACTTTAAGTAGTTACGAATCATTGCCTTAATCCTTTCATTTTTTATTTAGACAGTACAAGGTCTTATATTACAACGATTGGGAAGACGAGGGCAGTTTATTTAAAAAGTAAGTTGTATGTGTGTAAAATATCATTTAACATGACTTCACGAGAGTAAATTTTAATGCTCTTATGACCATAACTCCACCGTCTCAATATGATAAACAAAAACTTTTCATCCCAATGGATTAAGTTGGCATTTTATAATCTACAAGTTATTCCGGTGCCGACGGGCCGGTATTACGATAGGAAATGTGTAAACAACGAAAAAGACCAGGTTTTCGAATCACACGGAGGTTGTTTACCTGGCTTTCAGTGCGAGCAATTGCAAATGCATTAGCAAGCCGAGACCCAATTTTGCAATATATAAACCGAACGAAACAGTTTCTGAATGAAAGTTGTATCCTTTTTGCGTAGCTGCTTGACGGCATACCAGCATATATGCTCCACAGACCTTTCAGACTCAGTTGTATTGAACATAAGCATACTAAACAGGCAGTAGAGTAGATTTACAAAAAGTAAATTTTGTTAAATAATCTAAAGCTGTAATTGCAAAATTATAAAACGCTACCGATTTAAGATTTCTAAAAATTATATACTAGGTGAATCTTGCAAATATATCATTTCAGAGCATAGTTCAACCCCGTGCAAAGAACAGTTTAAAGCAACAATAACCGAGAATCTACAAATTATGAAAACGTATCCGAGAGGCATAGCAGACGAGTACATGTTGAAAATTGGCGGGAACATGAGTGTTCCAAACGAAATATTGAAATTCCCTGTTATTGTAACAGCCATTCATTCTTTGCACTACCCCGAATCTATGGGATTGTTTAGATCTATTCATCAGTATATTTTGCGAAATCCACATTACAAAGGTCTGGTAAAAATTATAGTATACGATATTGGATTGACAGAGCGTCATCAGAAGTCGGTAAAATTATTAACACCATACAAGAATATTTCTATTTTTATCAATATTCTGCAAGAATGTATGATCAAAATATAGTGTTTTATAATGTTAAGGTCGCTGACTTCGAATCACTAGCACCTCGCCTCTATGGGTTTAAAACCACGCTTAGGGAGAATGATTGGCTGGAATTCATTCTGCTGGTTTATAGAAGGTCGGTTGTTCAACCCAGATGTCCATCCTTGCTTGAAATAAATGCACGAAGAGGTACCTGGTGTCTTCATCGACTATCAAAAAGCTTGGTAGTCACTTAATGACTATGACATACCAAACAACAACATTATTTCAAAGGAATGATAATATTAGCATTTCTTCATACTGACTGGTAAAGGTACCAACATTTTGCGTAAACTTGCTGTTTTTACTTGCAGTTAAAAGCAAAGTGCTTGTGCGAAGTTCGGTCATTCCCTTTCGAAGAACTACCCGCACATGTTAGAGCACTAGATACTTTTGCTTTTAAGCCAGTAATAATACAGGTAAATAAATAATAATTCTATCTTTTAGCATAATTAACACTCAAATGATAATATTTGGTGTAAACATTTGTGCACTTTAATTATGTATAGATAAAGAAAATTACAAAGAAGTATGAAGAAAACAAGCTTCCGTACTGTTCAGTTTAATTTTATACTTTTAGTAAAACAATAAGAAATATTATGAATTAGTGTTTACCTTCACATGAAGTTGAAATTATATAAGAAGAATTACAGTTTAGATACACTTCAACTAGTTAAGTGCAATCACTTAATAAAAATGTATTTTTTCTACAGATACTGTTGATGGAATTTGGCTTCGTTTGGTGGGTGGATACTTCAGTTCGCTTTTTAACCGAATCTCTGGGTACTGCAGTCAAGTTTGCAATAGAAAACAGTATATTGTTTTACGTCAAACATGACGTCAGCAAATCGTATACAGTAGCAAGGCAGACTGATGGTCAAACATTTGCATTTTTAAAAGAGGACGTTTGTAAATTTCGTAATTTTTCTGAGACTGTTGGAGGTTTTTTCCTGGTTCACTTCGATAATATTTCAAGCGCTGTAGTTAATGCTTGGGCTGTATGTGCATTAAACGAGCGATGTATTGCACCGGTGAGCACACATCTTAAGAAAGTGTGCCATCTCGAACAGCTACAAGATGGTCGATGTCACAAGTTTGACCAATCAGTGTTCAGTATTTTGATGCGAAGGTTTCATCATGACACAAATGATTATCCACCGGACAACCGACTGAATAACATTTTTGAAATACGGAAAAACGAAATTGATCATTATTTTGAAAGCTGCCGACCAGTCCTTAAATGTTTAACATAAAATCGAAATTTCTGCTTACCACTTATTGAAGTTTCCAAACCCTTTATCTTACTATAATACACAACCTTTATTGAAAATACAATTTAAATCTTGCCCTAACTTTTTTACTGAATTATGTGAAACCCGTATCTCCAATGATATAATGACTACCAGAAAAATAGCCAATCGGCTTGGCATGTTCAACAGCCGACATCAGAGTTGCATATGTGTCAAAAACGTAAACGGTCAAGATAGATAAGTACAGGAATACCTCTAAGCTTAATCGTTCGATGTTTTGCAGCTTGGCTTTGTCCGTGGGTGTAATGCTGAGCAACTGCCACTGACTTGGTGAAATGGCCATTGCGTGTACCTCTTAGTCTATATCACTTAAACATTTAAAGCATACTTTGAATAACCCGTTGGATATCTGTATGACCTGTATCAAAAAAGAACATAGCACAAGGAAGTAAACTTTTCCAGAAATTTAAGTGAATATAACGAATTGTATTTACAGGACAGGGATTATGAATTCAAAATTCGTCTCTATCATGTAGTACAGTTGTACAGCATAGTGACAACGCGAGCCTTGCTCCCTGGATGCATGGTTATTTTCATATAAATACGTGAAACATTTTATAAGAACATTTTAAGCCTCTAAAATAGCAAAATTTTATTTGATGGCTGAACTATGATTGGAGCCAGGGGCAATAAAAATGTCAATGTAGAAACAACCTTCTGGAGTTACCTTCCTCTAAATGAAGAAAACTGATAAATGTAAATAAGAACAAACAAAGGGACGAGAGCCAGTCTATGACAACGCCTTTATAGCTTTCTCTTCCTATTCATTTAGCCATGTGTAGTCCGTTTTTCACGTATGTCGTTGCATAGGTTTTTTTATTGTTGTTGATGTTTGTTGTTTTGGTTGTTGTTGTTTTGTTGTTGTTGTTGTTTTTTCACTTATCTTCACAGTTTTTCATTTTCACATCTTATAACAAGGTAGCATTGTTTTTGTAATGTCCTCTGCTACTTATTTTTTATGATTACATATTTTAAATGCTCACAATATATTCTTTTATTCACCATCCGTGTTACGTGTTTAGTATATTAAAAGCGTTGTGTTGGTGGACCATATTTTTGAAAAGCTGTAGCCTATTATGATATCCTCGTAAAATAATGCTGTTATTGGAATAAAGTGCAATAACAGACCACTCAGTGCAAGAGAATCATATAATAGATTGGGAGGGGGCAACCATAGCGGAAAAGGAAGCAGATCAGCAAATCAGACAAGTCAAGTAGGCAATTCAGTTTCGGAGAGCGGGAACGGTCATGAACAGGGATGAGGGGGCGTACAGGTTGTCCTTTGTCTTGTTTGTTGTTCCCACGAAACCGGAAACTGACGGACAAGGCCGAAGATAACCTTTTGTCGCAGTACGATACTTTTGAGGAAGACAACAGACCTTTGTCGAAACTGTCAATGTAAAAATATATTTATGTAGTGTAAAAAGAACTTTATTCCAAAGGATCCTACTAAATGCACAGCTTCAAGGATAAAGTTGTTATTATTATCATAATTTCTATTATTATTACTAAGTCAAGACAGGGGTTATGGTCATTTTTAACTGCTGTTTGTTCTGTAATATTTTTTGATACTAGATTCAAGCATTTTAGAACGATACCTGTTAATATTAAAAATTAAACACCATCCCTAAAAGAAAATGTTACGGTGACCACTTACCAAAATATTCATTCAGAAGGTAGACATGCAACTGACGAAAGAGGAACAAAATGTCAAAAACGAACGATTTTGTAATACATTATTTTTTTTCTTATTTCGTTTTTACTGGATAGCAAAGGGGTATCATAACAGGGTCAGTGCAATGCACATATCTTGACCGAATATAGGCTATATACCAATAAAAGAAATTGTTCTTTGTTTCATATAAAATTCAGCTACTTCAGAACAATTTTGTTACAGTTTCTAGATTTTCACTCCGTCGTAGACCTATTTTCCACAAGATATCCATACATTTGCTTCAAGTAAACGAAAAGAAAAAGGGGTGTTCAATAGTATGCAGTGAAATGCAAGTCAACTGAAGTCAGGTACCCTCATATTGCCGCATTTCAGAAAGCGGTCCACAGAATAAACACCCTACTTTCGTTTTCAAGTAAACAACTCGAAAACATGCGAATATTAGCATGAAAAGTGTCGTATTTTATATAAAAGTCATTCCACGAGTGAAATAATGCCCATTTGGCCCCCGATTTACGCGCAAATGCGCGAAAAATTGGAAAAATTAGGATCTATTTATTAGGGACTTTAGACTTGAGCTGACAATTGACCCTGCTCCCCCCTAGGGGTAATTTTCAACTCTATGATTTTCTTAAACCTTATGGTAGTTGGCATTCACAGACAAAAGTTTGCAAGTTTCCGTTGGGGTTTTAACGAGTTACGGAGATTTAAAATACGTTACTATGCAAATTTTCATTTAATTCACCATTTATGCTAATATAATATTAAAAACATGCCAATTGCTCAATTAATCATAATAAACAAGACATCTACATATTTTTATGTATTTAAAATTGAAATTATCATATGTACATATCATTTTAGGTGAACAAATGTTATGTATTATCCGTTACTTACGTTACTCTGTTTGAAATTACTAGAACATCAAAAAGTATATCAACATATATGATGTTTTTTAAGTTATAAAATAATGATATTGGCCAATACACAGTTAAATAATTAATATAATTATAATACAACTACCCCCAGAGTTAACTGATTCATTATGTCACGAATAATACGTTACCTTTCCAAAATATGACTATTTTTGTTAAAAAAAATTTTTTTAAATTTTGGTATTACACATATGGTTAGGATTTTTATACATTGGACTATAAATTAACACAAACAGACATGAACAACATTATCAAATAAATGTATATAGATTTTATAATTCATTAGGCAATATTATATAAATATTTTAAGAATATATATAGCTCTTTGCATGTACCAGTATGACTGCATATCATAATTATCATAAGTACAAATAAATAACATGAACACGGCAATACAGAGCAATATAAACCCTAAGGTATGACCTCTGACCACTAAGTATGACCTTGACCTTGAAGTGAAAATGATATTTACTATACCAGGGTCGACACTCCTATTAGGGGCGAAAGATGTTTCTAACGCTAACAGACATATGATTTCGGTTGTTGATGATAAATACAACTGCATTCAATGGAGTTTGGTCGAGAGAGATACTCCTCATCAACGATTGGTCCTCTTGGCCATGTGATGTCGATCCTCCTCGCTGATTGGCTGGTCCTCCTGTGCCCTCTGACAGTGACCTTGGTAACCTTTAACTGCATTCCCACTACACTCCCCCCACCCCCTCCCCCGTTCTATAAAGTGGGTCACAAGGGCGACAAGTGTGTGTGAAGGAGGCCTGGGAGGCCACAAATAAGATTCCTTGCAGAATCAGGCATAACAGGGTTACCCTGCTGGATAATTAACATGGAGGTTTAACCAATAACGATTATACATCTTATGTAAAGCAGACCACCAGGACTTCCTTCTTAAAACGGACGAGATTCTCAAATAAAAGGTTAATTACTAAATATAAGCAGTTATTCCACACATATCTTATAATAACAAGAATTATGGGATACCCTGACCTAAGTTCATAAACTTCTGGGATGCTTAGAAAAACCTACCAAATTATTAAGGCCCTGGGATACCCAGAGCAAAGACCATATTACTGACACTAATGCATACCAGGGGATACAAATACTGCAATAGTTCATAAACTCCTGGGTTGCACGGAGAAACATACCAAATTATTACGGTGCTGCGATACCCGGGGATGGGACTATCATACTCATACTAATGTGTACTATGGGAAACCCATTCTTTCCTAAATTTCTAAAACACAGCCAAGATACGTAGCAAAACATACACATCTGAGAAACCTGGGTTTTCTGGAAAGCTTGGCGGACAGATGGACGTAGTTTCTGCATCTTTCACAAGGATAAACTTGGGATGCCCAGGAAGCTGCGAAGACCCCACACAGATGGACGCAGTCTCTGCGTCTATTGCCGGACTGGACTTTGCCTATGCTGACCCGTATCTGAAAGAGGATCCAAAGTAAGTGATCTATTACCCGGAGTCCCTTTCCCCAGGCCTCTAGCCCAATCTCTATTGCTTAAACTAGACTGGTCCCGCGACAGGTCCCGAAATAACAATCCCCATCTGGAAGGGACTTCTGCTTCAACCCAAGTACAAAGGATGTTGTGGTTAAATAAAGGCTGCACAGCCATATCTACCATCAGTTTTAAAGACTGCAGTCTCACAGTGGAGATAAATCGATCTTGCCGCCACTTAACCAAATCCACACGTCCATTTACTGAGTAAGAGTTAGTAAGTCACAACCAGACTCTGGCACAACGTGCCCCTACTGGACTATCCGTCAGAACAGGAGACCTGAACACATCCCAAAGACCTTGCACAAAACCCCTCCAAGTCGATTTTTCCATAATTGTGTAAAGCCATAGTGTCAGGAGCAAGGCCCATACTGTTATTGTTGTCATAACCCGACCCTTTTCCCCCGGATTGTGCACAGAAAGGGTAGTGTAAACTACCAATCTCTGAATAAAGTGATTAGTAAAACTGAGATGAAGGACATAGATCCCCAAACAAGGCCACTACAGTTTGCGACGCAGGACAAGAATCGCTCAACATATATTTGTTCCATAGTTGCTACCAAGGAGAAGGACTTGACGTACATGCACTTAGGTTTAATGCAGGAAGATGGAACGCTGGTAGAGAAGGTGGCATCGAATACAATGACACGGTTTCTAGTGGCGGCAACCGTCAGGCCTGTATGCCCTCATGACCTAGACATAACAAGGATAAATTAACTGTTGGTTCCCAATATAATTAAAAGGCAACTCCCCAGTGTGATTGAAGGGCAATACTCTAGCGAGATCTTGATGTTGAATGGGGTTGCTTGTATGAGGTCCACAAACCTTTGGAAGGAAGTAGCCTCCGAACTTCACACAAGTGGCTTGACTTTTAGTAACAATATTCCCCAATATTTTTAGTTTGTCTCCGACCTAAGGTTCCCTAGAAACCAGTTGAGGTTCAAATGACTGGATATCAAATTGGGCCTCGGTCTGGCATAAACTTGTCAAGAAGTTATGGCCTTCACACATAAAGTTTGAAGTCCCATATTTGCCATCAAAAGAGTTACTTTTGTAAGAACTGGCCTTCAGACTGGGCAAATCTAATGTACCATTTTGCATCTTAGTTTTACCTACTTGAGTTTCATCAATTTCACTTACAGGGTATCTTATTTTGAGGCAGTTCCTATAATTGTCTTCTTGAACTACCATTAATATATACAGACAGTATTAAAGAAAGTTACAGTATTCCAGTCATGACCATTATTGGAAACCGGCTCCATAGAAGCTATATTTTTATGTACATGGTACATATTCTTTCGACTACACCACGGAAGCACGTTTTTGACCGAATTACTGCATTATAACCATATAAATGCGCTGCCCCTGTCATGATTTAAAGTAGCATTATTTGACATTAAATTTGGTGAAGTTTCAGCAATATACCTCTTTCAATTTCAATTATTATACAGGTAAACTACATGTATGACATTCCTAACTGAACAAAATGTTGGTGGAATGAAATGAAACAAAGCTAAAATATAAGATAATCATAGCTAAATGCGACGCGCAAAATAAATATCATATTTGTTCAAACATATTACAGTTCACAAGCTCATAGGTTCGTCTCGCCCGTGCCAGAAATAATACTGATGGAACATGTGGAATCATGACCTGTAGAATGCCAAATGTATTTAGATATACTTGTGAATCTTTTTTGTAAAATGTCTTCCATTTGTAAGGGATGACTTTAATGAGTATATTGAAGTGTTATTATGCTGTCACAATCCTCCGGGCAGTTTGACACTTAAATGCTCCTTAAAGGCGACATAACATATACAAATGTAAGTGAAATTAAACTTGACAATTTCGCGGAGACGAATAGTAAATGTATAATATAATTATATTGAGGATATATACGATAAATCATACATATGATTCATTATTTAAACTTGTCAAAAAGATGCCAACGTGATGAAAATGCTGACTTTGGTTATTACGATGAACTTGGTACTCATGTCTGATGCAAACGCTTGGATTTAACACGTAAAAACAAAGTTTGAACAGTGTATTTGTTTGATTCTCATAGAAACAGTAATATAAACTTTTCCAGAGATGGTAAAATATATAATTCGTGTATTATGTTTGGGGTACGTCGCCATAATTTTGGCTATATTCTTGGTATGCAACACTTACACAGGTATGACTTTATAAATATTTACAAATTAAATGAGCAGTATTAATGTCATGTCTTATTCGAGGAGCATTGTTTTCAAACGGCTTGAGCAGGTTTTGGTTCTTCTCTTCCCTATTATCTTTCGGTGTTTTGTTCTGAAACTGTTTTAAATGAGCAATTGCTAAGATACTGTTTAAAGCGTCTCGCCCACAGTTTGGCTGAAATTTTCAACATGTATATTTCCAAAGAGTTTGGAATATCAAGTATATATTTGACACTGAAAAATGATAAGGTGTCTGAAAATAAAATTATACATTGGTAAAAGTACCAGAAGAATGTAAGGTATTTTAATTTTAAAAAAAATAATTGCATGCCCTAAACATAACTCTGTACAAAAGCGTTGCAATTAGTGATGTTCCGATTGTCGCCGACAATCGATTGTCGATCATTTAATGAGCCAAAGTCGCCGACATCGATTATGAACTTGCATAATCGATTATTTGACACTTATTCTAGTTTTTAGCCTGTTCGGGAGTTCTGCGTCTTTTTGGCGGTATTTCCTCTTTATGTTCATTTCTTCTCACTCTTCAAAACGGAGGCAAAGCATACTGCATTCGGTCAAAATAATAATGCAGCCAAAATTATATTCCCCTATCCAGGGAAGAATATACCACCAGTTTGGAAGTAGTTTGGTTTCTACAAGATATGTAAAGGTGCAGCAGTGAAAAAAAAATTTAAAAATGGGGATTTTTGTTTGCCGATTATGCCGTAAAGACCGCAAATAACGGCCCCCTCCCAAGTCCGTAATGTAGGTTGATTTACTTCATAGTTTCAATCAGCATTGTGCTTCTAGATATTTTTAATATGCAGCTGTAGATGTGTGATTTTATAAACAAGAAATAGTTATAAATAGAAAATGAGAACTAAAAAATTGGAGGGCATTGAAGTTTGAACAAATAATAAAATGTACAGATAGGGACAAAAATAGCATTTTATAGAGGGGTTTTAGGTCTGTCAGCATGGTCAGTTTCTCAGGGAGTCCTGATAGTCCCACAGACGTTTTGGTGCAAATCATATAAAACTGTCACATTATACATCACTAAATAAAAGATACTTTTTAATTAGCCACATTGATATGTACATACAAGGGTTAAAACTTCACACACAAATTATATTATTCCTGCTAAATATATGCTAATACAGTTAGTCAAGTGAGCTAATGTTTAATACGTAACAGAAGGTTTAGTGTTAAAGTCCGATTATTTTCCGATTAATCGCTCGGAAGGCCTTCCGATTATATCCGATTAATCGATTATCATAATGCTGTCCGATTATCATCACTAGTTGCAATGGTTCAGTGCTTTGGTTATTTATAGGATTATCTTGCAAAAGTTTTATGTCGATGAGTTTGTTCCACTAGACATATTCAGAGAACGCACTTTTTATGGATCTTTTAAAACTATTTTAGGCTTAACAATATGCGAGTCTCTTTAAATGCTGGATCAACTTTCAGTCTTATTGCACTTCTATAATGACTAATCACCAAAGTTTGTTTATACTGATTCTGATTTATCGACGTCTGGTTGTTTTATGCTGATATCTAGACGACGATCTGACTATTCAATTTTCGGAGTCATCCACCAGTATATTTTATCTCTGATACTGTTCAACATTCTAGAGAAGTTGCCGATGTGTTACTTACTGATTCATATTCATATGCTCATACCGATGAAATTCTGTTTTGTTTGATTCTGAAATTTCTTTTGTACAAAATATTAAATCAAACATAGTAAATCTTTTATTTCGGCGCTTGTAGGACTATATAATAGGATTAAAGAGAACAAGTTCAATGATGTAAATATTTTCACTTCCGGAAAGACAGAATTTCGATTTCCGACAAGCGGTTTCTGGTTAATCCACTGCGTAATTCATTTATCGTTATTACATCTATTACAGGGTTGTCCATAAAGAGTAAGTATGTATTTCATTCATTGTTAAATAAATGAACTTTTATCAATTTCTAGAATCTCTAAATGATAGACAAAATGAATGATTTAAAAGCACAAACATTTTAAATAGAAGGAGTTTTAAGCTCCCCAGTGGTGTTTTTGCCACTGACAGTTCCAAGGCGGTGCTCCACTGTGTTTATTTATTTGTTCGTTTTGTCCTCAGCTGTTTGATTTGTTTGCGAGTGTATGAATGTGTGCGTGTGTGTTTGTAGTGTGCACGCCTGCGTGTTGAGGGTTTCGTTTTGTAGAGGCTTTGGTTCTGGGACATGGCATTCCCTGTTTGATATTATGTCCTTGTTATTTACTGTGCCAAGCACACGTTTAGTGCTTATATTAACAGGAACGTCCATTAAAGTTTATCAATGTTTTGTTTTATTCAATAGATATATAGTTTCTCAATATCAAATGCAGAATGTAATGTAAGCTATTGGACACAGGTTATTTATGAAAAATTAAGATATAAGTAAGTACTGCTTTTGTTTGTTATTTTTAAAATATTATTGATCAAAATTAAATATTACTTTGAAATCGCGCCCTAATAATCGAGTGATTATGATAAACCTTAATATCATATATGTACTTTTTCATAGCTTTAGACGAAGGGTGTAGTGACAAGTTTTATGACACAGTAGAAGAAAACCTTAAAGTTATTGAAAACTATCCCGGTGGAACAGCAGACAGATACATGTGGATAATTGGAGGCAATCTAACCCAGCCAATCAAAAGACAGAACTATCCCGTGCTTGTTACAGCCCTGTCAAGCCGGTATATTCCCCTATTACCAAGGTTGTTGCACTCTTACCATTATAATGCTGCACGCAGGCAGAAAGGCGATAAAATAGGTTTTATAATATATGACATCGGGATGACACGAACTGAAAGGAAATCTTTGAAGGTAATTTATACATCTGTGTCTGCATTTTACTTCTAATGGAGCAAATGAAGGCTTTATCAATAGCATATTGTGAAGAAATTTAATTAGAATAAGCCCAGAGTTTGCAGTGTTTGTAAGATAAAGAACTAACTGCCTTTAAAATAACAAATTTAAAAAGTTATTTCAGTAAAAGGGAGCTGAAATGTTTACTGCATTCCAGTATGTCACACAAACACATTCAGTGGAAAATCAATATCTAACATTTGCAAGAAGATTAATCATATATATACATATTTTCGTGAATTCATTTATTATCTTTATATTTTTATTTCTATACAAACAATATCATAAATAATGTCACAAGCATTATCATTAAAAGAACGCGTAAAATATTAATTTTGATGTTCTTTATAATTTTCTCATTGGAAATCATTTTATTATTAACAGGATTCGGGAATGCCTTTTGAGATACGTGAATTTCCATTCGACGAGTTTCCCCCACACGTAAAGACAATAAAATATATGGCATGGAAACCAATACTGATGCAGGTAGATAGCAATGCTTACTCATAATCCTTCAGCGGTAACAGTATTGCAAATAGCCAGAATCAAAAAGATAAGATGTAAGGGTAGTTTTCCCGGAAGCAAAGATCACCCCAAACACAGCTATAGAGTCATGCATCGCAAAGTATGACCACAACAAAAAGAAACTGTAACGGAAAAATATTGCACGCACACACACACACACACACACACACACACACACACACACACAAAACTAAACAAACAGAAAAATAAGAAAAAAACAAGACTTTGGGGCACAGCTCATAAACACAGGACGACCGGCGGTCAAAATTATGGTGGGAACTATACATACTCTCGGTAAATGGAGAGAGGCAGCAAATGTAAGGGAGCATAAATGCAAGGGGAAGGGATGGGATGGGACGATGGGGTTAGTAAGAAGAAAGAGAAAAGAAACGCTAACAACAAACAAGACGACGCAAACAACACAAAGTACGAGACGGACAGAAAACAAGTAGAAAAAAGGGGCACCGCCTTGGAACGGTCAGTAATGTATGAAAAGGAAACTGGGGGTTTTAAACGCGTTTAGGGCATGTCAACCTCGCATTTACCCTATTTTAATTAGTTAGTCAAGACAGTGTAAATAAGATCACTCCGCGCTGAGAAAGGCTGTTACATAAGTGACAAAATACCAGATCATATCACGTAAAACATAAAATTAGGGCCAATCTAAGGTATAATTACACCAGTGTACTCATCTGTACCCGTCCGTTTATTGTAGGATTTAGGCGAAAAGCATCAAGGAGTCTTACACTTTATTAGTCATCGCACCATCAAATAGGAAAGCGTAGCGATTAACTGTAGAGGGTCAGTCACCAAACATGCACTGTGCTTCACGATCTTCGCATTATATCCTCTTTTGATAATTTTTTTTTTTGACAAATTTTACAAATATTCGATTAAAATAAGCATCATGTTTAATTTTTCAAATTTTATAAACTACATCTCCATACTATACCGGGAGTGTAAGACCAAGTTCAGACGATCTGTAGTAAAATTTAGTAAAAGCTTTCCGTAGTTTACGGTATCGGTAACCCTGTTGTAATATTATTTGGTGATATGAAGATTTCTACCATTAAAATCCTGTAACTTAACTCAAGTCTAATTGAGCAAAATAAATGAACAAAATGCACATAATTTATAAAGAAGATAATTAAATAATGCGAATGAATAGTTTCTTATGTGTACTAAATACTAGTATTTGTTCTATTTTTAGATAATGCTGATGGAGTTTGGTTTTGTGTGGTGGGTTGATACATCGGTACGTTTTAAAACATTTGATGCCGACAATGTCTTTGAAGAAGCTAAACAGTATGGATTAGTCTTTAATTATTCTCCAAAAGACAAATTACACAATCTTACAAAACATACAGACATCAAAACCTTCAAGTACCTTGGTGAAGACAGATGCAAATTCAGATTATTGTCTGAGCCGGACGGACGCTCTATTATTGTTTATTTCAATTCTATTAGTAGAATAATAATTCGAGCATGGGCCAGATGCGCTTTAGACAAAAACTGCATAGCACCCGACGAGACTATACATAACTGTGATGCCAGAAAAATTAATGCAGGAAAATGTCACCGACTTGACAAATCAGTATTAGGTATTTTAACACGCCGAATCTATCACGAGCAGGATGTTTATTCGTTTATGGAAGTATCAAATGATATAACTCATGTTAATATAAGTGACGTATGTAAGTCTGACTTCTGTGAATTTTAATGATTGATAATAAAGATTATGCTAGCTTTTGCTAGTGCATTGACATATGTTTATATAAATCTTCATGTATTTCTATTGACAAATATGAAAAGTCCCCTAGAAACTGTAAATGTACGATGAGTATTAGATTTCAAAAAATCAATCTTGTGACAGTATATTATACAAGTAATACAATGCCAAATAATTCGCAAAGCTCTAGCTTACCAACATCATTTCCTTTAAACTCCAACTGCATCCTTAAGAAGCAAAGAATTTTATTAGGAGATTTTAATACTGATGTCTGTAAGTCTTCAAAATCGTGCTCTCTACTTTCAGCTTTTAGTTCTTTTATTGATATGTTTAATTTCATACAGCTGATAACTGATTTTACAAGAATAAGTAGTTTAACATCTTCTACGATAGATTTGATATTAGTGTCAGACCCGAAAAATATTTCACAATCTGGAGTCTAGTTTCAGTGACCACAACATGATATTTTGTATGCGAAAGGTTTCAAAAGTGTTCATCGGACCGCATAATAATATTACAACACGTTCCATGAAAAACTGCAGTAGTGAAGATTTTCAAGCAAACTTGTTAGCTGTGGATTGGAAGAGTGTTATTACTTGCGACAATGCATCTGAAGCTTTGGAACAGTTTAAGAACATTTTTATGTCAGTTGTTAACAATATTGCACCAGTTAAGCAATTGCGTATCAAACAAAGAACAGAACCATGGATGGATGCTGATATATTAAATGCAATAACCCAGAGAGACTCAGCTTTTAAGCAGTATAGAAAAGTCAGAAGTGATGAAAACTATTGTACTTTTAAATCTTTACGTAACAAAACACAATATTTAATTGATTCGGCAAAGAAAAGCTTTTTTTACTAAAATCTTGAAAGTAAAAATGATTCCAAATCACTGTGGGCTATCCTTAAGAATCTTGGCTTACCTTCTAAGAAAGGGTTATCTTCTTCCAGTTCCAACATATGTCTGAATATTGATGGTAATATTCGTTTTGATAAGGAAACTATTGCTGACTCTTTCAACACATTCTATACTTCAGTTGCCTCAAAGCTTGTTGAAAAATTGCCGGCTAGAGTTAATAAGTTTGGTAAATCTTTTGTGACAAAATTTTATGCCAGTTTAGGTGTGTTTTTGAATAACTACTCTTTTTCATTAGTTTCTGAAAATCAGGTATTGAAATACTTAACTCAGCTAGGTGCTAACAAAGCTACAGGTTTAGATGGTATACCTTCCCGTTTTGTAAAAGATGGAGCTTCCATTATTGCTGAAACTCTTGCTCATGTCATAACTTTGCCCCACATTCAAGGTGTGGTACCAGATGATCTAAACTTAGCCAGAGTTGCTCCTATTTTTAAGAAGAATGACAAAACTTCTGTAGGTATCTATCGCCCAGTTTCAATTCTGAGTATTGTATCCAAAATTTATAAAAGGATTGTATATGACCAAGTTGAATCATATTTCAAGGTAAACAAATTATTGTCCAGATTTCAGTCCGGGTTCAGAAGCGGTTTCTCATAAGACACATGTCTAATTCATCTAACAGATTATACAAGGATGGAGATGGATAATGGTCATGTAGTAGGTATAGTTCTGTTAGATTTCCAAAAGGCTTTCGACACAGTAGACCATTCCATTTTTTATGAAGCTTCGTTTAGCAGGACTTGGTGATGACATTTTAAGATGGTTTCAGTCATATCTTTCAGGTAGACAACAGCTGGTGGGTGTCTCTGGTACTCATTCTGCTACTGCTCCCATTACATGTGGAGTTCCACAGCGGTCCATACTAGGCCCTCTTTTATTTTTAATTTACGTCAACGATGGTTAAAACAAGCTTTTGTTATATGCAGATGATTCTGGCATACTTGTTTCAGGTAAATGTAAGTCATCTGTAGAAAAATCTTTGAAAGATGGCCTGCATCTTGTGAGTCAGTGGTTGGTAGATAATAAGTTGTCACTTCATTTAGGTAAAACTCTTCATGTATTTCTATTGACAAATATGAAAAGTCCCCTAGAAACTGTAAATGTACGATGAGTATTAGATTTCAAAAAATCAATCTTGTGACAGTATATTATACAAGTAATACAATGCCAAATAATTCGCAAAGCTCTAGCTTACCACATCATTTCCTTTAAACTCCAACTGCATCCTTAAGAAGCAAAGAATTTTATTAGAGATTTTAATACTGATGTCTGTAAGTCTTCAAAATCGTGCTCTCTACTTTCAGCTTTTAGTTCTTTTATGATATTTTAATTTCATACAGCTGATAACTGATTTTACAAGAATAAGTAGTTTTAACATCTTCTACGATAGATTTGATATTAGTGTCAGACCCGAAAAATATTTCACAATCTGGAGTCTAGTTTCAGTGACCACAACATGATATTTTGTATGCGAAAGGTTTCAAAAGTGTTCATCGGACCGCATAATAATATTTACAACACGTTCCATGAAAAACTGCAGTAGTGAAGATTTTCAAGCAAACTTGTTAGCTGTGGATTGGAAGAGTGTTATACTTGCGACAATGCATCTGAAGCTTTGGAACAGTTAAGAACATTTTTAGTCAGTTGTTTAACAATATTGCACAGTTAAGCAATTGCGTATCAAACAAAGAACAGAACCATGGATGGATGCTGATATATTAAATGCAATAACCCGATGAGACTCAGTTTTAAGCATATAAAAAGTCAGAAGTGATGAAAACTATGTACTTTTAAATCTTTACGTAACAAACACAATATTTAATTGATTCGGCAAAGAAAAGCTTTTTTTACTAAAATCTTGAAAGTAAAAAGATTCCAAATCACTGTGGGCTATCCTTAAAATCTTGGCTTACCTTCTAAGAAAGGGTTATCTTCTTCCAGTTCCAACATATGTCTGAATAATGATGGTAATATTCGTTTGATAAGGAAACTATTGCTGACTCTTTCAACACATTCTATACTTCAGTTGCCTCAAAGCTTGTGAAAAATTGCCGGCTAGAGTTAATAAGTTTGGTAATCTTTTGTGACAAAATTTTATGCCAGTTTAGGTGTGTTTTTGAATAACTACTCTTTTTCATTAGTTTCTGAAAATCAGTATTGAAATACTTAACTCAGCTAGGTGCTAACAAAGCTACAGGTTTAGATGGTATACCTTCCCGTTTTGTAAAGATGGAGCTTCCATTATTGCTGAAACTCTTGCTCATGTCATAACTTTGCCCCACATTCAAGGTGTGGTACCAGATGATCTAAACTTAGCCAGAGTTGCTCCTATTTTTAAGAAGAATGACAAAACTTCTGTAGGTATCTATCGCCCAGTTTCAATTCTGAGTATTGTATCCAAAATTTATAAAAGGATTGTATATGACCAAGTTGAATCATATTTCAAGGTAAACAAATTATTGTCCAGATTTCAGTCCGGGTTCAGAAGCGGTTTCTCATAAGACACATGTCTAATTCATCTAACAGATTATATAAGGATGGAGATGGATAATGGTCATGTAGTAGGTATAGTTCTGTTAGATTTCCAAAAGGCTTTCGACACAGTAGACCATTCCATTTTTTATGAAGCTTCGTTTAGCAGGACTTGGTGATGACATTTTAAGATGGTTTCAGTCATATCTTTCAGGTAGACAACAGCTGGTGGGTGTCTCTGGTACTCATTCTGCTACTGCTCCCATTACATGTGGAGTTCCACAGCGGTCCATACTAGGCCCTCTTTTATTTTTAATTTACGTCAACGATGGTTAAAACAAGCTTTTGTTATATGCAGATGATTCTGGCATACTTGTTTCAGGTAAATGTAAGTCATCTGTAGAAAAATCTTTGAAAGATGGCCTGCATCTTGTGAGTCAGTGGTTGGTAGATAATAAGTTGTCACTTCATTTAGGTAAAACTGAGTCAATCTTATTTGGATCTAAACATAGAATAAGGTCAAATTCAACTCTTGATATTATATGTAATGGTACAACTATTGAACCAACTTCTACTGTCAAATATCTTGGTGCATCCTTTGATCAGACCCTATCTTTAGATTCCATGGCTCGCTCCGTATTACAAAAAGCTAATGCAAGGTTAAAATATTTATATCGGAAGAAACATTATCTTACTCAACACGCCAAGAAACTTCTTGTCATGGCCCTAATCCAATGTCATTTTGATTACGCCTGTTCTATATGGTACTGACTCAGTTACTTAAATCCAAGCTCCAAACCACACAGAAGCGATGTTAAAGTTGCACTGTGTAGCTGCCAATTGGAATCTTTGTCGTGATAAAAATTACAACCATTTCTTCTATATGAACCTTTGACAAGAAATGTGGCAGGAATCGGGAATATTTAATAGGAAGGGGAAATATTTGGCAGGAAGAGCTCACGGCGTTAACGTTCAACGTTCACCACGTACCTGAATGATTAATGGTTTGAATGCATACGTTTTCAGATTCCGGACGTGCGGTGGAAACAGTTCAAAACGGAATCTTCTTATTTCACACCTGCATTTTTTCCGTAACTAAAACAATAAAATCGATAGAAATAAACATAGCTTTTAGATCTCACATAAGACAAACAAAATGAAATATACACGTTAAACTATTAGTGAAACTGTAAGTGACAGAATTACAAATCTGTTTCAACAAACCAGCCAGTTATATTCATTTGAAATAAATAAAATTTTATGTTAATATTATTCGATCATGTTTTTAAGATAAAAAATGGCTTCTCACCGGACTATATGGGAGACAATTTTATCCCACAGGATACTGTGCATTCATATAGGACAATGTTAAGTCACAAAGGTGCTTTTGCTGTTCCAAAGGTCAAAGGTTTGGGGTTAAAGTCCTTTTTTCTTTTCCGGTATTTCCCTACGGAATAAGTTGCCTGCTAGACTAGCACAGACTGAGAAATTACATTTTTTTTAAAACATTAGTAAAGAATTATTTACTAGACAGTTTAGCATTATTACTTTAATGTGTTTTAATAACTATTTAATGTGTTTTAATAACTATTCATATGACTTTCTAACTTAAGCTCGCATTTTACTTTTTGATATATTTGTGCATTTTCCATCTAGTCACATTATTCTTTAATTGATATAGTTCTGCAATTTCCATCTAGTCACATACTTCAATTTCCATCTAGTTCTAGCCACACAATTATGTAAACTCTGTTATGCCTCTCTATGTCATGCCACCAACACAAAGTACCACAATGGAAATAAGAGTTTTCTCTTTTTTTGTGTAATCCTTGGTGACGGTGTGCTTGTCATGGCTATTTATATTTTCATGTATGCATTATGTTATCATGTTGTATTTACTATACGTGTTGTTTTTAATTGTCCATGTATGTGCACTCCTTACCGAAATAAATCTATCTATCTATCTATCTATCTATCTATCTAAGTCAGCTCAATATTCTTGTATTATTTGGTAAGAAGCACTTGGGGCATCTATGTGTGTATCAAGTCATGTACATTAACCATACATCCCAATACTAAACGTCAATAAACATAACTTCTTATAATACAAACATTATACATTATCATAATTATCATACGCCATTCAACATCACGAATAATGAAATAAGCATTCAAAGTTTTATGTATAATTTCTATTCAACAAAATTTAATGTTTGATAGAAAATCACATCTAAATTTAAAAAGTAATTAAAACTTGAAATCAAAATTGAAATGACTTGAAGCAATAAATCATAAAAACTTAAGGCTGTCAGTTTTCAGTTTTGATATATTAATAACGTCCTGTAGATCAACCAAAGCTGAATGAACTTAAGTACAGTATCACAAGCACGAAATTTTCGTTCAAATACACCACCTACTACACTAGTGACCAATCGAAAATAATTATTTCTAATTCACAACTGTCCAACCGACACGTGAAAGGTCAAATATATGCTCATATTCCGTTTTTCAAATGTCAGGGTATAATTCCTGCCAAAGCAGAACCAGTAAAGGCCACACACTGCTAAGTAGGTCACGCACAAGTAGACACTGAAGCGAAAAGACCCATCATCGAAATACATCTTTATTGTTCTGAAATCACTATAAAACATGAATTACTTCAACATATCAAAACAACATAATAATTAATATAACAAATAAAATGTTATGGGTTACAAGTCGGTTAAGAAAGATCAAAGCCTTAGAATATCAGAGACTTTTGTGATAAGGACTGATGGTTGAAAGGGCAGTTGTTACACTTACCCAATGCTCAACTATGGATCAAAGTGACCGAGTGGTTAAGGTCACTGGCAGCTCACTCACAGCTGTGAATAAGACACTACGCATAGTGTGTTGAATTTGACATGGATGGAAACCATGTAGTTTGTTTAAAACAGGTTGATGCTTCTACCCAGGTGCTCGTCCATGCCAGGGTTAACGTATGTGAAATCGATACACGGGCCAGACGACCAGGAACTTGTATCACAAAAGTCTATACACTCATGTTTCAACAAACTATATGTTATGTTAATGTTTAAGAATAAATATTTATTACAGTGTGCAGGAATCAAATAAAATATATATAAAATAAATAACATATAATATTATATAAAATATTATATAAAATAAAATAAATATATAGACATGAAAACTAAAGTCTAGATATTCAATACCAGGTATTTATTGATACTCTAATCATTATATTGTGCAACTATAAATTGTACGTAGTATATCGTACAGCTATCAATCGTAAATAGTTTATACCAGGTCAGTTCAAAAGTTGAATTCTATGCATAACTTTTCTTTTTTGTAAATTTACTCATGGAAATTCTACCTTGCAGTTTTATGTCCTGTATATGACTAATTTGGTAAAATCGTACACAACAGCATAAATGGTATCTCATAAAATTCCTCCTTATTCCCAATGAAGTTCACATAATTTGACGTCAAAACGAAAATGTTTTGTAAACATTGAGAATGATATATACCCATTGAACCGGGTGTTTTGTATAATTTATTTTGTTATATAAATGCACATGTCACTTATCTATATATACACACTTAGAAAATATTCTGACTGGCCTATTTTAACTCCAGACACATTTTTGGTAAGTTTATTTTTTCATTTGTATGAACAGCAAAATTAGCACATTTCGACGTGTTACTAGAATTACCGCTTATTTTATCATAAACATAGTCCCAAAGACATTGCACTGGAGCATTTTGAAAAGTTAAATTCTTGAATTACCAATCTTTAGTATGAAAATACTTTTAAAATTCCAGTTGATGTACAACGAAAACTACCCGTAAATTCATTTTTTTTTCTCAAAGCTAAATCTGGGAAGAAATTTAAGAATTAGTTTATAAATGACATTTTTATTTGAATTATTATAAATGTTGAAATCGCATCTGCCTTCTGGAAACTACTAAAAATGACACTTGAAACATTTGTCTTTTCCTTACTAACTCGAATTTGACACAATTCCCTTTGGGAATGCCCTTTTTTCTCTCACTGTTGCATACAATCTTCTGATGTATGTATATTAATATCAGATATTTAGGATATGTTTACATCTTAAACATTATTATGCTGCATAGTGCAAAGAAATCCCTTTGGTATCTTGAAGTTCTTTTGAAATATATTTTTATATATGTGGGGCCTGTTTTGTTGTTGGTGGTGGTGGTGGTGTTTTTTGTTGTTATTTTTTTTTTGTTGTTGTTGTTGTTGTTTTGTTTGCATATATCTTTTTGTATATATCTATTTTCAAATTTGGATTTTGCAAAATGGAATATGAATGAAAGAAATAACCCCAAATGAACAGTAATAAAAATTGGCAAAATATTGTCTATCACTCTTCGAATGCTTTTTTATCCATTCAGATAAAAAGGGACGTGCACTGTCGACAAAACATCTTTTTCGCCTGTCGTGCACTGGGCTACATTAGGACGCACGGGAACAGTAAACAAGAAATATTTCACTAGTACATGTCCAAATATCTGTAATATAATAAAATGTCGACATGCTTTGAAAAAGCCTGCGGACAATTTTAATATTTAATGCATACATTAAAACAACTGTCTAATACACATGCAACAATAAAATACTGTAAATGTATATGTGTACATAATGCAAAATAAATGCGACAAAATATGAGTATCAAATTCAAGTTAAGTATAAAAACATATATGACACATACTTTTGTTATGAGTTTTTGTATTTGTAATTATTCTTATTATAATTCTTATTATTATTAATCTGCGAACAACAGTTCTAAAAAGAAACAAGAAATTATATTTTTAAAAGGTGGTCGGTGCAGTGTAGTTGGAAAATGAAAATATGGCAGAAATTGCTGTAATTCGTAATGCGTAAAGTCATTCTAACGTGACTGAAACAGCTGTTGTAAATAAAACCATTATTCAGCAAATCAGTCAAACACGGGATACATACTTCCGTTTCAGCCATATCGTTCAGGTCTACTCTAATAATGCTGTATTTGGGAGTAAAATCATCTGAAAATGGTTCCTATCAAACGAGAAAAGACTTTGCATGAAAATTGCTGTAGTCATTTACACACAAGAGTCAAGGTTGTCACCAAAAAACCATACTAATATCTATTGCGCCTGAAAACCTCACCAGTTAATGTACCATGTAGTGGTTGTTTTTTTTTAATCTTTCTCACAGCTAAAAATACCCAAGATACGATACCAAGCAATCTGATTTGTCAACTTAGTAACGTGGTACAGGTCATGAAAAAGAGCTTAATACGGTTGCGCCGAAAATACCTTATCAGAGTTTCTAAAGTATTCAAGTGTAGGTAATTTACCAAATGAAAGTACTATCAATGCTTTATTTACTAATTTTACAGAACCCTCTTACTGCCTTTTATCACTTAATTTCCTTCTGTTATAAACTCATTAAAGCTGCATTTGCACAGATTGAGTGAATAAATGAAAATCACCTTCACGTATCAGTAATTTTTCATAAACATTTATTAAACATACTTTACAAATTAGGATTTTCATCATTAATTTATTTCTTAATTAAAAAAGTTGCAAGGCATTATGGCTATGTCTAATTATGTTTTTTTTATACTTAAAACTACAAGTTACTGAACTAGTACTACTTTCTAAAAGATATAATATCATTTCTACCAAAGCTCTACGAACAAGCTGCTTTATTTTAGTAGTTGAAATAAAAGTTAAATGAGGATTATTTGGACTACTTTTCACAATCTTAACGCTTACTGAAATTTCGCCTTGTACTTAATTTCATCATGACCGTGTTTAGTTTCAAAAATGTGTTTACTGATTCATAAATGTTTTCCAAAGTAAATAGGTTTCGTCGTATCATTTTTGATACTACAGGGACTAGGATTCAACTATTTATTAAATAAAGAGGTAATAATATGGATACAATACGAAATGCCGTGTATTGAACAAAAATGTTTAGAACGATATCAGTTCAATTAATCAAACAGAGTCGTCTGTCATTATTTTGTTCGGTTGTATTCTATGTTTCCGAAGGTTTATCAATGATGAAATAATATAAGCTAATAACCGAGAAAAGACGCAGAACATTAAAATTATGTACACACATGGTATTTTCATTCTTTCTATGATCTATCTTTTGTTCTTGTAATTGTTATGTAACAGATTGTTAGTCATATATCTATGTCATTTTGTTTCAGTTAAAGTGCCAGCTGTGACGTTCAGTATGTCAATTTTGTTACGTTCAATATATCAGTTTCGTTAGTACTAACATTTCTTTTCTACCTTTTAGTGATACATCAATATAGAGAAGAATGAATATGGAAGAAGACCGATCAAACTCTGAAGATTTTGATGATGACTACGAATATGACTTTATTCCTATGACACCAGCATTTGAAATAACATCCGCCATTTTACTTGCAGTCCTTATTATATTTGCTATAAGCGGAAATACTATAACAATTCTCGCTTACATCACAGATAAAAGACTTCATACAGTCTACGACTTTTTTATATTCAATTTAGCGGTCACAGACCTTTTAATAGGATGCATAAGCATGCCGTTTTATGCCATTTATACAATCAGAGAGTTCGTGTGGGACTTTGGTGACACGTTTTGTAAAGTTTGGAATGTAATAGATTTCACCCTATGTTTAGAATCGATCTTACTGATTTTAACGCTTAGTTTTGATAGACTATGTCTTGTTAAATATGGGCCATTTTATTCTTCGAAGGTGACAAAGTTTAAGGCGAGGCTGATTG
Organism: Mercenaria mercenaria; assembly: GCF_021730395.1. Lineage (NCBI taxonomy): Eukaryota > Metazoa > Mollusca > Bivalvia > Venerida > Veneridae > Mercenaria > Mercenaria mercenaria. Next base: position 91,120,558 of record NC_069365.1, read on the forward strand.
TTTTTATTTCTTGGATAACGTCGTTCATGTTGTATGGTCCTGCTATCATAGGCTGGAACTATTGGGTCGGTTATACAACTGTTGAACCGCTAGACTGTGACGTAGAATTTGCATACAACTTTGCATTTACAACGACGACAGGAATATTTGAGTTTGTTATTCCAGTTTGTGGTCTGGCGATTTTGAATATTATCATTTACCAACATATTAGGAGCAGAGTAGGTCATGAAAACAAAACAAAAAACAACCTTGTTCATTCCTCTACAGTTCCAAGGGATAATAGCAACGTAGTAAGAGAAGTAGCCGTGCAAGAAACATTGCCTCAAACTGTAAAGAATAGAAAGACGCAACGCTTGGATTTCAGTTCGAGCCGTGACCAAAACGATAAAACAAATCACTGTAGCATTGAATATGGTGTAAATGAAACTTTCACAAAAACGGATTATCTTCATAGCATAACATCCAAAGCTCAAGAAGAAAAGGATTCAAAGGACTCAGATTATAAACTGAATCTCCAGTCATCACAGGAAAAACACAAAGAAGAACGAATATTTGTAAATGCAAACGGCGGACGAGATAAAATCTACACGAATGACCAAACACGTGGTATAGCAATTGCGGCTATATCTAAACAAGAGAACAAATACGAAAATGAAACTAGTCATATAAACCAAGTAGGCGCTGATAATTTTAAAAGAAAATTGAACGATATTAATAGAAGTACAGGAAACTCTACACATTACCTTGATGATATGTTAACTGTTGATAGAACAAACAATAGAATTAAATTTGCAAACATTCCTGAGCGTTGGTCCGTCTTTAATATTTCAGTGACCTTCAAAAAACGTACCAGTCGAAAGTCAAGAAATAGGTACGAACATTCGCGAATAAAACGCGAGTCAAAGGCTGCGAGATTTCTGGCCATTTTGGTCATAGTTTTTCTTGCATGTTGGGCGCCTTATACTCTAACAACAATCATAGTATCATTTTGCGGTGATAAATGTGTTAACACAAGTGCATATGAATGTATGAACTGGTTGCTATGGTCAAAATCGGCGATAAATCCTTTACTGTACGCGATGAATAGTTCCAGGTACAGATACAACTTCAAGAAATACATGCTCTGCTGGAAGAATCAAGTGCATCCCGGTAATACAGAAACAACGTACCAAACAGCCGTCTAAGGGCAATAAATGTATTTCAATTTATCACTATATTTGTATTCAATAATATATGACAGGATAAATAAAGCCCGATGTTGTCTTGTGAATTTCAATAAATTTAACAAAACGCCCAACCGACACCAACAGAATTTTAAAGTCCCTAACTGTTTACCAGTATCCGTTTTGTGTGTTGATTTGGAGTGTCCAAAATATCGCCAATTTAATTATTTTTAATAGTATTGCTGCTAATCAAAAGAGCTGTAATGGCCTTAGATTGCTCATCTGAATGTCCCGGCGCAAACTAGTATAAAACACAAATAGAGACTTGCTCTACCCATTGCTTTTTTAATGATGTGAACACTCTCAGTTTGAGATGTTCACTAAGAGTCATTTGCGCTAATCAATGTTGACAAAACAGTCATCCTTTCCAATTACTGTTACACTGTTTTAAATTTGTAAGAAAATAACAATCGTAAAATATCACAAGTTTCACGTCCGACTGTTATCATTGTTTTATTTCAATAAATATTATTAAACATTGTGACCATTTTTCTTTAAAAAGTGTCAATAATTGGCAGATATAATATTAAAAACACACAGGCGTGGCAGTGGGGGTGGGGGAGGTTAGAAAGGTTATCAAGTGTATTATCATTGACTTTGTCCCACAAGTATATAGATTGTTTGAATTTCTTTGCTATTTATCAAAAAAATTTAAGATATTACACAGGTATTTGAATACTTATACTTACTATACTCCCTATATATAAACTTAAATCAGTTAAAAAATGATACATAGTTTCATTGTCTGAAGATAGATTCACGGACAAAATTAAAAGATATTGAACGTGTAGGCTTTTACTGAATTCCTGTTTTAGTAAGTTTATTCATTTTAACTATTTCAATGAACAACGTGATGTAAAAACAATGACTACACGAAGGTAGGCAGTTGGTAGTTAAAGTTTCGAATAACCAGCGACATACTATTTCGAAACTTATTGACTAAAGACCCAAACTACAACTTATTTTAACAAATGTTACCAATTGGAAGGTTGTTTATACATGCACTGACAAACGCATGAAGCTTAAAACTAATGCTAGGAATATCCGTGAATTCCTACGGTCTTGAATTCCTACGGTCTTGAAGTAATCTAGAATGAAAACTTGTCTTATGAACGAGAATCAGGTTAATGCATGCTGGCTATCAATCAGTCAGACATTCTAACGCTAACCGTCCACCGCCACAGCGCCACCACCACTGAATAGCACCATCACTGATACGATAGCGCAACCATTTTTAAAAAATACTGGAATATTTCTTCTAAGGGAAATTTCATTAATTCAAATGATTGTTTGTGTAATTATCATACACACTTAGACCATTTACGTGCGCGATAATGTTCTTACAGTGTGTCTACGCATCGAAATGTAGTTTGAATACATATAGTTATCAAAATGTACAAACGTCAGAATCAGGAAAACAAAGCTCTTGACGCCACAATATACGTTATATTTTAACGAAGGTACAGTCAGTCTGTAGTAAACATATTCTTATACGGCACTACTTTGAAATAAAGTCAATAAATGAAAATATAGAATAAAATGTAAATTGTTCTCACCTGTTTGCACTTTGAAACCGATAAAAGCTGCACAACGGAAATGTCGACAGCTTTCCTTATCACCACTTTTTGGTGGTGGCGCTAGGGTTAAGTATCCGTGATACATATATGGGGAAATGTGACTACACACCCAAGCGGCTATTTTTTGACGAAACAGAACAATTTATACAATCTTCGGTAAAGGTCACCCAAGACATATTTGTGTAAAATTGTTTTAAAATTGGGCTTGCTTTTTCTGACAAGAACAATTTTATAGTCACCCAAGAAATATCTGTATAAAATTGTTTTAAAATTGGGCTTGCTTTTTCTGACAAGAACAATTTTATACATACATTGTATATTGAAAAGTAATCGCGCCCCCTGTCGGCTATGTTTTATGACAAATCGGTATAATTTGACCAATCTTGGTAGAAGGTTACATAAGGAACATTTGTGTGATCGGACCAGCGGTTTAGAAGGATTTGTCGTTTGCAGATTTTACTATTTCAGCTCCTGCAGCCCTTGTGTGGAACCAAGCGGAACCGTTTAAATAACATTAGTAGAGGACCACCAAAGAAACATCAAGGCCAAGCTTCATCAAACTACATTCAATAGTTTTGGAGATGTCGTTTAAAGAATTTTTTGACGACGTACGCATGCAAGCACGCATTTCAGGTTATATCTAATTAAACCAGTTCATGGACGATAGTAGAAATGTACTCTATCGTCCAACATGTCTAGCCCCGGGTTGAGCAGAACTTTACATTTGCACGTGTTAATAGCGCTAAAATACACATTAGAGACATCAGCAGATGTGTTCATACGGCGATGTACATAGAAGCTTCAATGATACATAGAGTGCAATTCTTTGCAAAGGGGCGTACGGTTCTTTGTTAAAATGATAGAAGGTAGAAGTTAGATAGGGGCCCTGAGGTTATGAAGCCTGCATATCACAAAAACTGTAAAAAAGTAAAATGTAAAAGCAGACACCATATCCAAAGGGTGATTTAACAATAACAATAGTAAAAGTGGATGTATAAGAACCACCTACATGTAAGTCGAACTGTTCGTGCTAAAAAAAGCAGCACCACTAAAACAACAAATATCGTGCTGAACGAGATCGAGATATAACAGCTCTGGTTGAAAGTGAGAGGAGAAACAATCGAAACATATTTATCATAGATGGTTAATAAATGATTAGGTACAATAAATGTAAGCTATCACTGAAACTACTTAAGTTCAAAGTTGTCATTCAGGGTTTCGCCTATTAATAGTTTGTACATCGAACTAAATTATTTTGAACTCATACACCTTTCCTGTCGAAAATTTGTCGCACGTTCATTAAAATGGTATTTTATGGATTCCACTTTATCGCGGAAGAGATAAACGTTTAGGCACCGATGAGAAAGATTCTTAAGTTATTAAATTTCACCTGCTGTTTATATTTAAGATTATTGGTTGCGGGTTTATCCCGCTACCAAAGTTAAAGTGTATTTCTGACAATCATAGCATCTTTATTTGATTCCAAATCACATCCAAAGAATGTTCATGTGCTACACAAAATAGTCCCATTCATGAACAATGCGGATGAATTATCAATGAACAAGCAGTTCTTATTCAACCTTTATCCACTAGCACTGACCATTTAGATTATATAAGATATATCAATGATAAGGCATTCCAGCCCATGGTTACATCACAAGCTGGGTCAGGCAGAGTTCATCTTAGACAAGAGGCACTTTAAATTTGTATTTGTTTCTCATTCATGTATATTCATAGACTGGCATTTAAACAGAAAATAAATTTACCAACAACCCGCAACCATCAGACATTTCAAGGCTTTGATTTTTAATACTGTCATTATATAAATAGTTTTGTATTCGTTAACGTTGTTACATATTTATTCCATGGGGTGTTTTTCTTGGTCTATAACAACATGAAGTATATGTTAGTTTTATTTTCCTTTACTCCACAGAAGAACGTAGAACACTTTTAAGAAAAGAATTGTGTACTTAAGAATGTTATTAACCTAGGAAATCAAGTATCACCCTGGTTTTATCCCCTGTCTTTTCATCTTCCGCATCTACAATGATCTCTGTTCCACCGAATTCCATAGAAACAGTGACACTTCGATTAGCGTCGTCATCAGGATCTTTTAAGTGTATTTTAATGTCTCCTATTTTTGTGCAGCCAGCTTCATCAATATATTGTGGATGTGTCTCTTCAGAAATGAAGAAACTCAAGTTCATTCGGGATTGGTATTTGTGAACAGTTTCAAAATATTGCTTAACCTGCGTTTTTCCAGTCTTTACAATTTGATGTTTTGTGACAAATGATTCAAAGATGTTCCTACATCTATCACCTTCGTCTGTACTGAACCGCTTACTTTCTGGATGTGTTCCTTCTACGAACGGTAAACTTATGTCAACACCGTACGTATACCTTAGTATTCTCTCACTTACTGCCAAAGGTTTATGTCCAAATATTAAGGCTCCTCTCAATACACTTGAAGATGGACTTGGAGGAATGACCACCTTTTTTGCCGGAAAGGCCTCATGGACGGCATGCTGTAACAATGGTGACTCCGAGTAACCGCCAACCATCAGAATGATATTAACATTTCTCAAACTCATGTCATTAAAGACTGATTTCACGTGACTAATAGTTGACTGTATAGACTGTCCAAACATGTAGAAGAATACAACTTTAGACATTTTGATTTTGTCACGCTTTACTTCCACAACTTCGGCATATCTAGTTGATGCAATTATATCTGGGAATTTCATTCGTTTTTCCTGTTCACATAGTTCAATGAGAGATACGGGAAAGCGCATGCTTATGAAACGTTCTGATTCAATTCTTATTTCCCTCTTCTTAGCTTCAAAGTCCCGCACCATATACAACCAATCTTCTGTTTCTTTCAATTCAAATGTCTCAAATACATTTTCACCAACAAGTTCTCTAAGGAAATCTTTGAATGCCTGGTCTACCATGATTCCGCCCCATTCTCCTCCATTTGCTGCTTTAGCTTCCCTTAGTGTGTCTGTGTCTTGTACTTCATGGACCGTGATATCAACCGTTCCACCTTTCGAAATTATATGAATAATTAAATCTATAAACTGTTTTAAAACGCTTTCAAAACTGTGTTTAGCAATAAATCCATCAGTTACAATAATTTTATTTCAGTCATTATAAAAGATCAAATTTGATCAGCAATGTTTTTAATAATCATTTAGGATACTTGTCATTTGAGTAGATGGATAAATAAAACGTTTTCTATTTGACATGAGCGGGTTTTTTTCTTGTTAAAGAATTATTTACAATATATTCTTAGTTCGTTGCTCTTCTCGGAACTAACCTGTTCGTTAGGTTTATTAAGATATACGAACTGACTTTCTCATTCATCTTCAGCTGGTAAACTTGCCACCTTAAGCACATTTTTTGATTGTGCAGATAATGAAAGAAATGTATCATATAGTATTTAACATTCTTTCAGGTACATGTCAATAATTCTGGAAATTGTATTCTGGAAATTGTCGGCCAAGAAATATTTAAAACATGTAGGATCTAAATATAGACTGGTTATCGTTAACATATTTATTTTTTTTATGAAAAAACTAAAATAGCTTAAGGAAGTAGGTTACCTTGTTACCAGGGTAAATTCAAATTAATTGAACCGCAGCATTTTTTTTTTGTATTTCGTGTAATTTAATGTTTTAACTGTTACAATCTCAATTTCGTTTATCTCTGTCCCTTGAAATACAATTTTATCCAGGTTTGAAGTACATGACCCTCCAAAGGTATTTTATATTGAAAGAAGAAGGAAAATACAGGCATTTAACACTTCCAGTGTATTTTGTTTCACACTTGCTGGTCATCTAAAGGGGTATTAATGTAATCTGGATGTTGCTAGACCATTGATGAATATTAAGCCATTGAATTACAATAACTACGTATAATTTGTAAATATATTGCCAAATAATGAAATATAATTAATTATTTTCCTTAAAATAATTGTAATTAATTAATTACTTCTGTAAAAAGCAAGTAATTATAATTGTAATTTAATTGAAGCATTTCTATTTCAATTGTAATTAATTAATTACTTTTGAAAATAATTGAACCCAGGTCTGCACGCGATCCGTAGACCAACGCTCTCCCTACTGGGCTAAGCGGGCAGGCTAGGATTAAATATTAGACATTTTGCTAATTTGATAGTAACGTAGTTCACGGTAACGTAGTTCACAAAACATAGGTTAAGCCTGTCTGGCTTAATAAACATGATACAAATAAAAACATTTTTGCTTTAATATAATACTGTTTACTAGTATGAATGTAGTGAGAAATAGGCATACCTTTGTTTTTATTGCATATAGCAATAATGTATGGTAACGTAGTTCACAAAATAATGTAAAATTAACTGGGTATTGATTTTAAGGGGATTTTTTGAAAATTTATCAAGACATATGAACGAAATAATTTCACACTGTACTTTTTCTATGTTTTCACTGTCTTCGAAACTGATTATAGTACATATTTATACACGCATTAATTTTTAAATGTTCAGCTCAAAATGATAACGTAGTTCACAGAGATTTCTGTGACAAGACAATATCGCTAAAAAAAATTATGTTTCTAAACTGCTCAAATTTTTGCTAAGTTATCTTTATACATGTCACCTATACAATGACATGCAAAAACGACACACAAAAAGCATCTTTCTGGCAGAGTTTTGCAGACCAAAGTTAGCTACCCAGGTTTGTGACAGGGTATTTTTGCAGATTTCGGACTATAATACGTACCATAATATTATAAAAGTATCATTGTCAGTGGCCAAATATTTTTGTTTTAAAAGTAGATAAAGACCATAGCCTTAAATCAAAGCAAACGTATTATACCTTCTACTCTTAAATATGGAAGAATATGCTTGAAACGGCAGTTTTACGTAATTGTCCACTTTTCCGGATTTTAATGTTCAGTGCCATTCTGTTAATGACCAACATGGAATATTTGGGTAACATTATTAGCAAAATACCAAGCAGTTTACATGGTACCCTTTTTTATTTGAAGTTTAAAGTAACCATGGCAACAGAGATGTTTAAAATAGCTCATATCTTGCTTTCTATCGTCAATTCTTATTAAAAAAAATTTATCTTTCTTATTAACGTAGCTTTTAAACATCTTATTTCTAACGTTCGTAATATTTTCCTGCTATCTGCACATATCTAAACAAATTTCACAGGTAAATACTTACAGGCAGTACCCTTCGTCTGACATTTTTTATGAAAAGTAGTTCTGCATGCTGCTATTATTCTCACGGATATTGTTGAAATGCAATTCTAATATGCTTTTCTCTGTTAAAACACTCTTACGCTATAATGACGTCACGTTAACGTGCGGTGACGTCAATTTTTTTGTTGCGACAAGAAAGAGCGTTATTATAGTTTATCTACTGTTTTAGATTTAGGGCTGCGCCCTCGTGAAATTGTTACGCCCGACGTATAACCGCCCATCGTGCATAAACAGTGTTAAAACACTCTTTTGCTATAAATTATTTCTTAAATAAAAAGCCGAAGCTGTGTTCCTTAAATACACCATAAGGGTCTTATTTACAATCTAAAACAATATTGTGTGACTGGCAATATCATAAATTGGATTTCTAGTTAATAAGGTAGTATGAAGCAAAATGTTTTCGTGGGATCAGAATTTTCTGATGAAAGAGTTATTAATGCCGGCGTGCCCCAGGGTTCAGTGCTCTGGCCTCTGCTTTTTTTAATATACGTTAATGATATTGCTGATTCTCTTTCTAGTATAACAAGATTGTTTGCCGACGATAGCTCTTTAGCAGTTAGTTCTAATGACATTAAATACATCGAGACAACGATAAATACAGATTTGAATATTATATCTCGTTGGGCAAAACAATGGCTAATTTAATTAAGTTTAATCCAGCAAAAACTGAAGTTATGTATCTTTCACTAGCTAAACAAAATCGCAGGTTACCGACGCTTTACTTTCAAGACACACTTTTATCCTTTGTTGATAGTCATAAACATTTAGGGGTTACATTTAGCAATAATGGATCATGGCATGATCATATTTCCAATATAACTGCATCGGCAGCAAAAGTTCTAGGAACAATGAGAATGTTGAAATTCAAACTTAAGCGAAAAACATTGAATCAAATATATATTTCTTACTTAAGACCTATTATTGAGTATGCTTTGATAGTCTTGGACAGCTGTACAATTTACGAAAAAGATTTATTAGATAGAAGCGTGAATCGTAACAGGTCTAACTCGATCCGTATCTATTTAAAGATTACTTCATGAAATAGGATGGATGTCTTTATCAGACAGAAGACAAATGCAAAAATTAATACTGGTATATAAATAAATCCGTGGAGAGTTACCAAATTATTTAACAGAACAATTTCCAGATACCGTATTCGAAACTAACACTTACGAATTAAGAAACAATGCAGATTATGCTACTGTGGCACGTCGGCTACAAATTTATGCAAATTCAGTTATACCTTCATCTGTCAATCTTTGGAGTAACCTTGACCGGCAGATACGCAACTCCGATTCTTTATCAATCTTCAAGCACAAATTAAAAAAAAATTCAAACCACATTTAGTACCTTTTTTTCATTTCCGGAGAGAGATTTCCACAGATTCATCACGCACGAATACGAAATAAATGCAGCAATCTTAATGCAGACTTATTCACAAACCACTTACGAGATAACTCAGTCTGTAAATGCGGATATATTAAGGAAGATGCTGAATATTATTTATTTAAATGTCCAAATTTTGCGTTTCAACGTCGACAATTGTTTGTTGACACACGACAGTATCATCCCAGAAGTACCAGAAAATTACTTTTTGGCTGGGATAATTTAACAGATGAAGTCAGCGCTACAATTTTTCGTCAAGTGCACAATTACATAAAGCATACGAGACGATTTAGCAATGACTAATATTTAAGTCATAGGAAGCTGTCATTTACAAGGGTTAAGGGGGTAAGAAGCAAATATATTTATATTACAAATCAACATTGTTGCATCGGGGGCGTGGAGAGCGAACAGAATATACATTTCTTTCTTTTTTTTTCCTTTTTTCTTTTTTAAAATTAATCTGATATTTCATTTCAAAGCTTATCTTTGTTGTTTTTTCTTCTTTTTTTTCCAAAAGTAAATATGAAAAATTGCATATACAACATTTACTTAGTATGTATTTATCTTCAACACAGAGGAGGGCCGTCATTAATGTTGGTAAAACTTGTGGCCCAACCCATTTGCTTTTTACCTAAATCGTCTCCATCATATGTTTGTTTGTTTTAATGTGTTAAAAATTTGTATGTACTTTGTATTGCATGTTCTAGATTAGCAATAAAATATGATTAAATCAATTAAATACACCAGTATCAACGCTTTTGAATTTTACATTTAGATATACAGGTCACGGGTTCGTTTCCATAGTAACATCGATTTATTTCAAGAAACCACAATTTTCTACAGAAATTTGAACAATTTTAGAGCTTAGTTTTAGTATATAAGTAAAAAGTTATCAACGGAAACTGAAAAATAGGTATTACAAATCAAACTGCCCAATTTTTGTTTGAAAATGGCCGTAATAAGTAACCTTCCACCCAACTAGAGCATTAGTTACCATCATCCATTTATTTACATTCCGCATAACATTTCAATATAACTACATAAATGAAGCAAAATATGTATCATTATTTAGAGCGAAGGACTCATAAAAATATTTCAGCAAATAAAGAAAATGCATAAAATTACTTACTTTCAAAATAAAAGCTATCAATTTTGCGCGGTAACTGACACGTAACGTCATGACGTCAATAACGTCATTTTAAGGCAACAATGTTTTGAAGCGTTTCTGCGGCAATTTATTCATTATTCATTATTTCAGCATTATTAAACCATTAAGGATCAGATCGGAGACAGGTTCAGATTTTTTTTTCTCTCAGAAGAATGGATATACAAACACATTAAGTTTGTCGTAAACGTCGTCGTAAATCGTCACGTTAGCTTCTGGTTGGACATGCGCACATACAAATATTAAGGTAACCTTCCTCCTAAAAGTGTAGTACTTTACATAAAGCACGTAACAGTAAAATCAAGAACAAGAAAATTCAATGCCAAAACACGCTATATAACTTAAATTGAACATTCAGTCACTTTCTTATAAACCACTGATTCTACCACCAACCCACCGTGTCATCTGTTTTTTATTGGTTATTTTACTTTTTTACAATGTTTTCAGATTATAATTATTGAACGACATGACGAAATCAATGAGATTTTTAGTGCCGGTGTCGCGTGAATATCACACGCGTGGTAATATTCCCCACGCGTGTGATATTACGCGGCGGCGTAGAATCGCAACGGTTTCCGGGGTATCCGTGATAATCGCACGGCCGGTCTTAGCTTTAGATATATATACCAGTATGATACATAAAATATTCAGGAATGATTTCTGCATCAATGGGTATAAAATAATTGGGTGTTCAGGCGCGTATCAATTCGGGGTTGTGCATCAAAGCCACCTACTTTAAAAAAAAAATGAGATTTTTTTTTCATAATATAATTAAGTCTTTCTTTTTAGAATAGTTTCAATATTTTATCTGAATTGGACTGACATGAATATTAGGAATCCAGGGGCGGACAATGATGGGGGAAAACCCGTGCGTGCATACTAAAATTATAATATTTTGGTAAAATTTGTTTATTTAAAGGGAACATTATACTTGTTTTAAGCGGACTATTTATGTGCGTGGAAACTTTAAAATTATAGCATTGCACGCTTTTTTTTTTTTTTGAAAGAATAAAAATCTTCTATCTTCGAAATCAATTATAAATATGTTTGTGTACTGCAATAAACGAAATTTTTTTATGATGAGCTAATAGGTTTTTATAGAAACCAGGGGCGGATTATAATTGTCGCCTTTTTGATAGAGAATATGACGTACAGCGTATGTTAAAATCATAGGGTGTTGTTAGTTTTAGACATATATACAAAAACCACGTACAAGGTTATCAGGAATGATATTTAATATGCAGGTGCGTAGCAACTCGGTGTGTGCATCAAGCAACATATTTTTAAGAAAAGGAAAGGTTTTTTTTTTTCATAAACAAAATGTTTCAGACCTTTTAAGATGTGTTTAACACGTGTCGTACATTATTTTAAAAAACCGATATTATGAACTGATACAATCTTTGTAATCCAGGGGCGGCTATACTGATACGAACTTACACGTGTCCGTACATTTATTTTTAAACGGAATATTATGAACTGTACAATCTTTGATAATCCGGGGCGGCTAGTAACTGATACGAATTTAAAAAATCCAGGGGCGGCTAGGTGGGAGTAATACTACGATAAATGTCTATGCAGGCGGCGTAATTGTAGGTATATATGTTTATACTATATAATGCAAAAATGATTCAGAAAGACTTCTGCTCTCTTTTTAAACTTTTTTTCTGATGCTGGCTTGAGGCCATCGCAAGGGTGCACACTAAATGTAATAAACATTTTGATGAAAAATATATTTATTTTATTTAAAGAAAATAATTATTCTGTATTGAGCAATTATCTGGTGGCAACAAAAGCATCCTGTGGAATTAATTTCGACGTGATTTTTCCGTGTAGTGCATTAAAATCAATGTTTAACGACGAGTTGATTCATTAAAATAACAGGGCAGGGCGGTTACTTAGCATTTTTGCGGTTCGGCGTGTGGCCTTTAAAAATTCGAACGGACGTTGTTAGTCTAAGCGGACAACTGAAAACATATTGACCTTCCTGGTTTAAGCATATATAAATATGAGTACGATGTTTTAAATTTTTTTCAAGAATAATTCCAGCATTTAATGGTATTTTTTTCTTTTAATATTCAGGTGTGAAGAACGGGTGTGAGCACCAAAGCAACATATTAAAAAAAATGGAAATAATAAGTATTTCATATTAAAATTTGTCTTTAAAAGGTTCCCCGTATATTGTGATAAATACTGGGCGGCGTGAGAATCCCCACGGTTTCGGGTATTAGCCGTGATAATCGCACGGTCGGTTTTGTTGTACACAATATTTTCCAAAATGATACATAAAATTGTTCAGGAATGATTCTGCAACAACGGGTTAAAAATATTGCTTTTCAGGCGCGTATCAATTCGGAGGTTGAGCATCAAAGCCCCCTACCCTTGAAAAAAAAAGTTTTTTTTTCATGAAAATATGTGCCTTTCTTTTTAAAATAGTTTCAGTTATTCAGTATATTTCATCTAAATTGGACTGAAATGATAACCACGAGCTGATAAATTTAAAAAAACCCGGGGCCCTGGGGGGTACTAGGCATTTTTTGCGGGGGGGTATTTATTTTTAATTTAATATTTGGTGCGTAGCAACTCTAAAGTGAGCATCAAAGCAACATATTTTGAAAGAAAAATGGGAAAAGTAATAAGTATTTCATATTAAAAGTTGTCTTAAGGTTTCCGTATTTGCGATAACTACGCGGCGGCGTGAGAATCACACGGTTTGGGTATACCCGTGATAATCGCACGAGTGGTCTTAGTTTTAGACATATTACCATTATGAAAATAATATTATTCAGGATTGATTTCTGCATAAACGGGGGTATAAAAATTGGGTTTTCAGGCGCGTATCAAATCGGGGGGTGTGCATCAAGCCCACCCTTTAAAAAAAAAAACGGCGTGAGAATCACACGGTTTGGGTATAGCCGTGATAATCGCACGGGCGGTCTTAGTATTAGACATATATACTTTGAAAACGAGATGCCCAAGGGCAACTGTCGACCCTGCCGGCTGTCAAAAGGACGGGGAGTTGCACACGAAACTCTGCTCCCGAGACAAACATTTGTGCCAATAAAACAGTTTGTAGGTTTTATTTTGAAAATCCCACATTCAATGACAAAGTTATTGTCCGAACAAGGTCAATTATGCCATATTTGACCTTTAAACTTCAAGTCTGACCTTAACCTTTGAGATTTTGCCCACAGGCGTTGCGCGCGATACGCCATCTCATGGTGGTGAAGAAGTAAGCCAAATTATTTTAAATCCCACATTCAATGACAAGGTCAATTGCAATATTTGACCTTTAAAAACTCCAAGTGTGACCTTGACCATTAAGATATTGACGCTGGTGTTGCATGCACACACCATCTCACGATGGTAAACCCAATTGTGCCAGGTCATTTTATAATCCCACTCAATGACGAAGTTATTGTCCGGGACAAAGCCCAATAATGGCCGTATTTGCCCTTTAAACTCAGTGTGACCTTGACCGTAAGATGTTACTCGGGTGTTGCGCGCGCACCGCGTCTAATGATTGGTGAACAAATTGTGTAAGTTATTTTAAAATCCCACAATCAATCAATGACAAACTTTTTGGGTTTCAGGACAACGAAAAAAGGACGGACCCGAAAACCATTTGGACAACGGGCTCTACAACAAGAGCACCGCCTTGCGGGTGCTGACGCTCATCTGATTTTTTTTTGTGTAATAAATATTGTCCTACCATAAATTTTCTAAGTTTTAAAAAGGGGCATAAATTCTTGCAAAAAGCAGGATAGGTTATGTTTTCTTGATGTTCAGTGTCCATATGATGGTGAAAAAACTGTTGCAAATTTTAAAGCAATAGGTTGATGTATTTATGAGAAAAGTGGACTTAAACATAATACTCAAGAAAAGAAATGAGTTTCTAAGTCCAAAAGGGGCAAAAATTATTGCAAAAAGCGGATGGAGTTATGTTGCTTGCTGTACAGGGTCAGCTTATGATGGTGAACAGTTTTGCAAGTTTCAAAGCAAAGCTTTGATAGTTTAAGAGAAAAGTTGGACCTAAACATAAAATTTAAACCAAGAAATCTGATATTTTCTAAGTCCAAAGGGGCCATAAATCTTGCAAAAGCAGGATGGAGTTATGTTTCTTGCTGTACGGGGTCAACTTATGATGGTAAACAAGTGTTGCAAGTTTTAAAGCAATAGCTTGACAGTTTAGGAGAAAAGCTGACTAAACATAAAACTTAACCAGAAAACGATTTTTCTAAGTCCAAAAGTGGCAATAATTCTTGCAAAAAGCAAGATGGAATTATGTTTCTTGATGTACAGGGTCTGCTTATGATGGTGAACAAGTATTCCAGTTTCAAAGCAATGTTGATAGTTTAGGGAAAAGTGACCTAAAACATAAAACTTAACCAAGAATTGTATTTTCTAAGTACAAAAGGGGCCATAATCTTGCAAAAATCAAGATGGAGTTATGTTTCTTGCTATACAGGGTCGCTTTGATGGTGAACAAGTATTCCAGTTTCAAAGAAAATAGCTTTGTAGTTTAGGAGAAAAACTGACCTAAACTTTAAAACTTAACCAGGCAACGCCGACGCAGACGCCGACCCGAGGGCCGACGCCGACGCCGACAACCGTCAAGTGATGACAATAACTCATCATTTTTTTTCAAAAATCAGATGAGCTAAAACGGCTGGGAAATCACCCCGGTTTCGGTATGCCTGTGATAATGCAGGGCGGTCTTAGCTTTTAGACTTATATTACCATTATGATATATAAAATTATATGCCATATAAATGATCAGTTTGTGATATATTGTTTGGTTGATAATTTCTAAATAAATGCACTTTTTTATCCTTTATATATAAAACTCGTTTTTATGGATTATGTACTTGATATAAACAAAAAAAAATCAGCCAAAATTGCTGAGTAATCAAACTTCCCCCATTGAATCAGGCCTTTCCCACTTATTTTTATATTCAGGAATGATTTCTGCACCAACGGTATAATATTGGGTATCCAGGCGGTATCAATCGGGCTTTGCACAAAAGCCACATTCTGAAAAATGTGATTTTTTTATAAAAAAAATTTGCTTTTTTTTTTTGGTTAACGTGCACCGACACCATGATAGGTCATATGGGACTTTCAGCTTATGGTGGAGAAAACCCAGGTGCCTCGTGCATTATTTTCATCACGAGGGGCACCTGGGGTGACCACAGCCCTTTCCCGTAACCAGCTTGGTTGGGTTTACATGAAGATTCAAAGCCCAGTGAGGCTCGACCCAATCGTGTAGGGCAGTATTTGAGTCACGACTTAAACCCACTGGGACGAGGCCCAATCTTTTTTTAAAATTTGTTTATTTTTTCATTTATTTATGAAAGTTGGACTTTATGACCAATCTCTCTATCAACTTAATGTACCTGGCTAAAAGGTTTTTGAGTTATTCCGGGAAACCGACTGCATAACCGACCGACTGAAAAACATCTGCAAACAAATACCCCCCTTCTCCAAAGTGTGCATGTGCTGTCAGAATGAAAACAATCGAGGCATTCTTTTATTCATTTTCTAATTTACCAAGGTTCTGTTCTGATGCTTCAGTATTTAACCACCCAGACTACGCCTTGATTACTAATAAAAAGGAAATAAAGCTCTTATATTCTGCGATAAACAACGGTTGACGCAGGGAAATGGTAAGAGACCATTATGACATCAATTATGACTCAATTATGACTGATTACAGCATGACGTTCGATATATTACCCCTCGGGTAAATGAAGTCTAACATAATAATTATTAAGTAGGCCCAATCAAAAATACGAGCCGGTGCCATGAGAAAACCAACATAGTTGGTTTGCGACCAGCATGGACCCGGAACATCCTGCACATTCGCACATTTGGTCAGGATCCAGCTGTTCGCTTTTAAAGCCTATTGGAAATTGGAGAAACTGTTGTGAACAGCATGGACCCTGACAAGCCCTGCGCGGATGCACAGTCTGGTCGATCCATGCTAGTCGCAACCCACTATGTTGATTTTCCCCTGGCGCGGCTCAATTATAGTTATCGGGTTATGAAACTCTAAGACTCTTTTAAATATTTTTCAAGATTTGTTTAACAAACTGGATGGGTTTAAATGGATGCGAGTTAGTTTCCCTTAGGAAAAATCATATTAAAGAAACGATTTTTTTATGAAACTTTCAAACATTTATTTTGTTTACAATTATAGGATTTTAAACCCACCAACTAAGGGGCTCCAATGGCTGATGAAGATATTGCATAATAACTAAGGTCTGTTTTAAAATATTATGAAATATGAGGACAAAAAGTAAAGTGTATCAAACACTATACAAGAAACATTTTAAGCAAAAAAAGGGCATAATTTATTAATTTTGTGCAAGAGTTATGATCTTGTGTCGTATGATGTGGGTGATGTGTTGAACAACTATTTTAAGTTTATTATTGAAAGGGTAAGACTTAGTGTTGAAAGATTCAAAGCTATATGTCAAAAATGTGTACTTGTACAAAACACAACCAATTTCAAAGTCCAAAAGGGACAAAATTCAACCAAATTACTCTACCGTGTTATTAACTCTTGCCTATAGAGACTATTATTATAACAAGTGACAAAGTTTCAAAGGGCCATAGTTCAGACAAATCTGATGGAGTTATGTACTTTTGCCTAAAACATGGTATAATGATGATAAATTACTGTTGTAAGTTTCAATACTTTCAAAAGGTCCTTTTAAAATATGGTACTGGTAAAAAAAACTTAAACTGTTTTAATGCCAATGCCGATGCAATGGTGAGTATGATGGTTTACTTATTTTTAAATTTAATCTAACTTTAAACTGAAAACCTCCTAGAAACTGTGATTTATGAAGTGCACACTTGAAGATAATCTGCTGAATATAATATATGAAAGTCCTCCTTAAATCAATTTCACAAATTGAATAACAAATTCATCTTCTTTGACCAATGTATAAAGGCCTGGCATATGGTATGAACTCCATGGACAGCATGATGTGCCAAGAAAGCAACTTCAAAAGCTGATGGATGACCTAAAAACAGATAGAAAATATTTTAAAATGTGTCACTTAATTTAAAGTTAATTGCAGTATCAAATGACAAATATATTGCATACTGAAATAGTAAATTTGGTTTTATCCAAACATTTTCATTTTAAAATCATTTTTTTTAACAAGTCTGCTTTTTGCTTAATAAAATGCTACTTTATATGAAGGTCACCTGACATTCACATTTTAATGTAGCAAAAAAAAAAACAAAACAAAACAAAAAAACAACACAAAAAAAAAAACAAGAAAACACATGATATGATAGTGTTCTAAAGTTCTTGTGCTCAATTCTTTTAAGTCAAAATTCAACCGAGTACTACCCCTTGGTTTTCGATAGGTTTGATGAAAGATCTTATATAAATGCTCATTTTTTTACTAAATTCTGACCAAATAGCTATAAGGACAATTTTAGCCTACATTTCTTATAGGTCAACTAGCATAAATTTATTCCCTATATATTTATAATCCCACTAAACAGGTCCTGTCCAAACCAATTTTATAAAGGATTCATAAAACACCTGTGGATTTGACTGTAGTCCATGTCAGAGGATCATAAAATTTTTGAGATATGTAAATACATAATTGGTTATTTCCAGTGTTTTGCATTTTATTTATTGGGAAATGCAGCTTTTTCAGAATATACACACTTTTTTAGTTGGGTGATATACTAATTGTAATTTCTCAGTCATGTTGAGTAATGTCCCCAAAACCCCAATTAAAAATTTAACTCTTACAGCAACGCAAATTCTCATCCTTTTAGAAAAACTTTACCTGTATCTAACAAAAATAATTAAATGTTTTAAAACCAATTAGAGAAGTGAAAAAGTACTTTTTATTCAATTATTTGATTAATCTAAGTAACAAAATAAAAACAGAAAAAATTATCACTGCTGGATTTATTTGAAATTAATGAAATGCTCCATTGCATTTTAATTAAATATCATTGTAATAAAACTTGATTCATCATAAAATGAAAGTACTATTGTATTTATCACTATTAAAACCCTAATTTAATCAAGTGTTCTAAACTTGTTTGTAAAGGTAAGAAGTGATTTGCTGTAAAGATGAAAATTGTCACATGCAATCTGTGTACTGAACAGTGGGTTTATAGTAGCTGATTATGATAAACAGAAGCTGTCTATCAATAGTCTAGCCTTGTAAATTGGCCCTTACTGCAATGGGATTGCGAGATAATTATCATTATGGATAAATTGTTAATCAATTTCTAAATAAAAATGGGGCATCACTTGAAAAAATTGCTGACAGTGTCCCTTGTCAAACTGTGCATACAGTATCTTTTGAAAGCTAAAATATATTTTAACTTAAGAAATAAAATTGAACCAATGCTTACGCCAGGTTGAGTAGTCGAGCTAAACATTGTGTAATGGATAATCCACCTATGCAGTTCACAGCTCCATTAAGATGAGTTTAAAAAGGCAAAACAAAATATTGATATAAAACATTACAAATATCACTGACCTTGTTTAAAGTTTCTATCCAATAAGAAGTACTTCCACTGATGCAAGTGTTAGCATGAAGTTTTTTCTATTTCATTGTCTTAACTGGAAGTTTTATTAATTTTTATATTACTTTTAAGAAAAAATTATAGTGCAAAGATGAATAAAGCACAGAGGTAAAAAAAAAAAACAAAATGTTATAAAAGAAATAAAGGACTCATTTCTACATACACTGTACCTACATTTTGGTAAGTATTCCAAGTTCAAAGACAAAGATTTCAATATCTAAAATTCTCAGATTTCCTTATAAGAGAATTTGGGATTATCAAAATATTTTATGTCAACTGTCACCATACATACATAATATAATGAAAACACTTTAACTGCTTTACAAACTTTTAAGTATTTTACTCTCTAAATCTTAACATTTAAATGATTTTTAAGCCTAAGAACTTTGATAAATATGGGGAAAGTTTTTTTTCCAATCCATTGCCCTACTTTTCCTTTTAAAAATGCCAGTATCTGTATTTCTGAAAACTAAAAAATTATCATGTTTATATAATGCATAATGGCATGTTTGCCAGTAACACACTGATATCTGTATACTAGCTCCTTATAAAATGTTTAAAAAATATTTCTAAATTGTGAATATAGCTTGTTACAAATCTGTGATTACAATAAAAGTAATTTCTCCAAATAAAAATCACTAAATTAGAGTGGCATCTGACACTATTACATCAAAATTACGAAAATGACCAAAGTTTGAATTTTTTTTAATAATTCTTTTTATCAGTTAGTGGCTAGTCTATGAGATTTGTAACTTTATAGTAAACTTCAAATACTTTTATAAAGAACCATTCACCATGTTCATATGTCTGTAGAATGTCCCTCCTTACCTAAATCATTGAATGTGGTGACAGCCTCTCCAGCTGCAAATTTGGTTAATCTTTCCCCATTAAATTAAGTGGTCATCATGATCAACCCTTGACTTTCAGTACCATTCTGAAATATACATTTATATGTGTTGATATATAGGTTTGTTACAGTGGAGTGATCAGCTAAAGAGGAAATACCTGAAATGCAGACAACAATTTTATTTTATGAAAAAAAAATCATCACTGGAACATACTAATTTTCTAATAAAATTAATTCAAAATCAAAATCAATAAATGGGAAAGTATCAATGGTCATTTTCTTAGTTATTAAATTTCACCGTAGATAACTAATGTATAATGATGAAAGGTTTTTTTTTAGTTAGCATTAATTTTGTAGTAACTTATAAATACATTAAAACTCCGAGCAAAATTTATCTGGATCACCCTGCTTTATTTAATAAAAATGTATCAGTAATAAATGAGAGCCCTTCTGAAAAAATGTTAATGTAGCTATAATATAATGTTACCTCCCCCCCCCCCACCCCCCAAATACCGACTTTTTAATCCCCAAAAACAAGACCTGTCTGGTCCAGTCAGTTAGGGTCGATAAAACCCCTGTAGACTTGATATTGCCAGAGAATCATAAATTTTATTGCCCTTTCAGATAAATTGGTTTTTTCTGTGTTAGGGATTGCTGTTTTTTTTTTCTTTTTTTCTTTTCAGAATGTACACAAAATTATTTTAACTGATAATATACTAATACTGATTGCTCAGTCATGTTGAGTAATGTCCTGGCCAGTTAAATTACAACCTTATAGCAAGCAGTTCTCACTCTTAACAATAAATAATTATTTAAGAGAAAATTTCAAGTTTGTTTATTCAATGATTATGATCTTTTTATCAAAAGTAAACAAAATAAAACCTGCAAAAATTGTAATGCTTTAATTTTATTAGAAATTAAAAGAAGCCGTCAGTTGCATTTTTAATAGATAAAAAGGGGGGTATGGACAGAAGGATTTATATATTAAAAATGCATAATTCCCTAGTGCTGTCTAAATAACGTTTCTTTTATGTATAATAAAATCCAGCATAAAGTTTTCATTGTTCAAAATAACATAATTTATTATTTCTAAAAACTAAATGCCTGAATGCATTTTTTACATTTTTGATAAAAAAAACAGCAATGATGAGATGTAAAACAAAATATGATAAAAACAACTGTTTTATCTTTAATTTACTTTGTGTATTAAATTTAGCCCTAATTCAATCAAACTTCCAACTGTTAAAAGGTGAGAACTGATTTTGCTACAAAGGTGAGAAATATCACCTTTCAATTCATTTACTGCACAGTAGCTAACAGTAGCTTATTATGATAAACAAAAGATGTCTCAATGGTTCCAGACTTGTGTATTGGCCCCTTTCTCCAATACCAGACCTTTCATCCATAGGCACATACCAGGCACACCAGAATCAGTGTCTTTAATTATTATTTACTGTAACAGTAAAACAGAATTAAGTTAGCTTGTGTATTTAACTGTTCTTGAAAAGGGTCGCTAAAAAGCTCTATGGAGCTTATGTTTATTGTTTCACAAGCAAGGTGAAAAAAATTACCTTTACCTTTCCTATTCCAAATTAGTCCAAATAATTGGAATTCAGATTGTTCTATATTTTGGGTGGTTTTTAAAATAATGAGAAAAAGTGGGACATAGAGTTTGAAAACCTATTTCTTATGGTGGTCACCTATTTTATATGATGCAAATCTTCAAATTTAAGGAAAAAACTTTTGGGAAAATTTGAGAAAAACTATCAGAAAATAGTTCAGCTTTAATTTGAAGTTCAGTGAATTTCAATTGCAGTATGATTGGTGATAATGGGTTTCAGTGTTTTATGATAAGGAAATATATTAACAGTTATATTTTCAACATATAAGATATAGGTGTAATTGTTGGTTTGAAACTTATTCAATCAAAATGTTTGCGGCGATTGGTTTTTAAAAATCAGCCTTTTCTGCACAAATCTGACATGAAAATTAAAATTTTACTAGAAAATTTGTTGCTTAATGAAAATTAATTAACATATTATTATAAAACTATTTTTCCTCAAATTTTTAATGTTTAAAACATGCCCAAAATTTCAAGAAAGTCCAGTAGTCTTAATTTCTAAAATTTTCAACTCAAAATTGATTATATTGCAGATGCACAGGGGACACATACTGAAAAACAGTATAATATTCATGCATTATTAGTTTATGTTCATAAAAAAATTCACATGACAAATAAGTGACTTTAAACATAACCAAAACATTGAAATCATCTATTCTAAAATGCACTGCTTACAGAGAGTAGAAAATGACAAAAGCCATGCATGGTAAAATGTGGACAGTAAATTCATACATACTTTATTATGTTACTAAGAAGATGCACAGGGACAAACTGCAGCCAAAATATATATCATAGAATATGCTTCATTAAGTACATTTTTTCTCGACTACACAATATTCACGTGTGAACATTTACATATATGTGGGTAAACTTAAGAGCTTGCGAAGCCAAACATTGAATGTTTCCACTTTTTAAACTTGAAAAACTGGTTAGTTCTGAAAAATGCACACAATGAATTTTAAATTGTCCAGAGTTTCTTATATAAAGGTAATTAAATGAATTGTCAAAAAGGGTTGCACAGGGGGGTTCACTTTTGGCTTTTTTTAATGTTGAACAGTCCCTTTAAAATGTCAAATTGAAAGTGCTTTTTTATCAACTGTACTCCCTTTCAAGGAAATGAGTCGTGCCACAGAAAACCAACATAGTGGATTTGTGACCAGCATTGATCCAGACCAGCCTGCGCATCTGCGCCCGTTGATCAAGAACCATGCTGTTCGCTTTTAAAGCCTCTTTGGAATTAGAGAAAACTGTAAGCGAAAAAGCATGGATCCTGACAACATGTGCAATTGCGCCGGCTGGTCTGGATCCATGCTGGTCGCAAACACACTACGGTATGTTGGTTTTCTCATGGTACGGCTCAAAATAAGTATAATCTAATTTTATTTAAAAAAAAAATAAAAGAAATGTGCCACTTTAAAAACTAAAAAGTTGCAAAGGGGACATTTTTTGGGGGTATAACATTCATCAAATGTCTGAGGAAGTTGATCTATTAAACAAAAAAAACCCTTACTGTGTTTTCACGCTGAAAGGATTAAAGATCTTAGAAAAACATTAGGACTTAGAAAACTAATGGGGTTTATGAAATTGTAGTGTTCCACATTAAAATTTTGTACCTTTTCACTACATTTTTTTGTGAAGAGGGTTCATCACAAATGTGAAATAGTGGTGAGAGTTAAGATGTTGGGCTGAAAAAAAAAAGAGTTTTTTTGCTTTTAAATGTACAGAGTTTAAGCTTACTGGAACCCTCTGAGTCGCTTCTTGGATAAACAGTACTAGGTTGTCCCTATGAGAGTCCTGATCCCACTTGGGCTCGAACCCACGACCCTGGATTGAGCTTGGGGCAACAACTTACCCTACCACATAATTTAACATAAATCAATGAAGAACTCGTGGGACAAATTGGTTGATAGGCTAATACGCTGTCCACAGAGGTGAAGGCCCCCGGTTCGATTCCTGGGAAATCCATTGCGGTGTGGGCCTTGGGTAAGGCCCCTTTATCATGATTGCCTCAGTCGGCCAGCTGTAAATGGGTACTCGCAAATTGCTGGGGTAAGGTATAATTGGTTTTAACTGTTCTTAAAAAGGGTAGCTCAAAGCTCTACAGAGCTTATGTTCATTTTTTACAAAGCGAGTTAGATTAAAATTTACCTTTAACCGAATCCCCCTTTTTAAAATGTTTTTTTTTCAAATTAATTTCAAAATATCTCAATATTCCTCTGTTCCATATGATATGGATCCGTTTTAAATTTTTGGATTACATATCCCAACTGAACAATCTAATTACGGATCACTTTTTTCGAATTTCAGTAGTTGGGAAAAAAGCTAATAAAATTCACAATTACAAAATGCTTAGTAGACCTGATCTATATTGTAAAATTATGCACTCTGGCCAGGCTTTGGCTGAAGAACTTCAGAAGTCTTAGAGCACCCGCACCTACTGTAGGTGTTTTTATTTTAAATGGTTGTATGTAATCTACTAGATCCTATTATATGTGGAAACAGATAAGTAAGTAAAAAGTGACTGTCAATCAGAAAGATCTAGAATCTACAAGATTTTATTTCAAAAGTGCAAATCTACTTACTTTCGATTTACAAGCTCCGCCCTCTTGTCTCTTCCCGCGGCGAATGATGAAATTAAAACGTGCGAATCACGCTTTTCTCCAAAAGGGGTAATTACACGATAACGTATTTGCCTATGGTTGTCAAGCAAGTTATTAGAGTCTTAAATTAACAAAAAATTTTACTGAAAAATAAAAGGGCATTTTTTAAATAACCCAACTCATTATTTGCGCACCGCGGCCATGTTTTTCGTAGATTTTTAGACAAAAAGGTGATTTTCAGAGCGTGTAAATCTTATTATTTTGAGTAGCTATTCACAAACAATAGTCCCATGCACAATATTTAACACCTCTAGCAAGTTTTAAGACAATCTGATTCGTGAAAAAGATAAGTTACTGTGTTCTGCAAGTTTTTTCTGAAGCACCATAAAAGCCGGTAAAATACGTCAAATTGGGCATATTCAAATCAATATATTTAAATTTCAGGAATATAAAATCAAAATCAAATTATGTAATTTACAAAAGCTATCTTTGAGAATTTAATATGCAAAGTTTTGCAAATATTGAACAAAGAATAAGCATTTGGGCAGGTTTTGAAAAACATATATAAACCGTGGACCTGGTCACGACCGTGTGATAATCACGCTACACCTCCGGGTTATACTTACGCACACTGTTATTAAACTATTATATTTATTATGTTCGTTATTATTATCATTACTACTTCTATTATTATTAATAATGATATTGTTATTCCGATCTTCTTTCGACAGTATGTAGTAACATACAATCAATATTTAAATGGAAAGTACCAATTACGCAAACACCAGAGACCAGTTCAGCGAAATAAATGAAGATACTTCTTACGAACCCTCACATTCTGTATTAAGATTTAGTTGTCGTTCTAGTATAATTATATTTAATATGCATAATATTTCAATAAAACAATCATACCTATTATAATTGTATGAGCTGACCTTTAACACACTACATGTTTTAATTTTCACTTCGCAAGGATTTATTGTTTAAAAACAACTTTAACTTGTTATAAGACTAAATACCTCCTGCATCCAGAACCATGTATTTTGTGCCTGTAGGTAAATTGGATATTGTCATTTTGCTCTCTTTCGAGGTGGCATCTACAGGTAAATGACGGCAATATATAGATGCTGCTTCAGGTTCAAGAGCAATTGTCAGTTGCTCGTTTTCTATACCAGCCTGTAAGATAGGAAATGCGCATTTAAATGGATACTACAGATAAAACATTTTACATTTTACAAAGGCATTTCAAACTACAAAGTTGTAAAGCAGCTTAACGCCTATAATAACTACCAGTTTCATTATATATTTATAGTTTAAAGTTAATACATGTAACTCTTGAAAAAGATAACAATCAAAGATGAATATTTGTAGACAATTAAATAACAAGTAACAGTATAGCGCCAGTGCCGGATTTAGAAATAAACAAAACTCTACCTGCGATGCCGCCTCTCTCATAAACTGCTTTGCAGCGTCCGACCATATTGCTGGAACTGTCAAAACCCAGTGAATTTCATGAGACCTTAACTCTCCGACAAGTCGTTGCCCAACAGTCACCATCATATCATCAACAAGGTATTTAATAGACATTGCAAATACATCCTTGGCTGGGAACTGCTTGCCCATTTCATCACTTATTTCCATGCCTCTTTTTATTTCCTGTACAAATATGAAGACAATATTTTAAACAAATGGTTTCAATTTGTAAGATAAACCTTAGAGAAATGTGTCTATATGATAAGTGCTTCAAACCACAGTCAGCATATAAGCACTAATTATTTTTGTTCGGTTTTTGATATTACTGAGTAAAAAGGCATAATATCATATTGATATATCACTTGAAATTGTTTTACCTTTCCAAGATTTTTGAAGAGTGACATTTTAAAGTGTCTAAAGAAATAGTATTCCGTGTGAAGGTTTTTATCTGCAAGCCCCCTGTATCTATTTTCTGCGTCGTAACCAAAAGAATCAAAGGTCCCATCTGGTTGCAATAATATACACGTTGGCGTCTTCTCTGTGGTAAGTGTTCCTGCATTCCAAACTTTAACAGTGGCCTTTGTAGGATCTTGTTCATACTCGTGCTTGAAAGAGAAAGCCCAACCGGAAAACGCTGTTCCAAAGTCTATTGCCCCAACCAACAATCGGGGACGGCTTGCCTTAAAAAAAAAGAATAAACTCGCATGAAAAGCACTATATATTGTTGATCCATTCTAAAATGTACCCTAATTTAAGGCATCGCCACAGTCACAACTCAGTATCAGTTCATATTTTCAGGCCGAGTATTTTTCTCTTGAAAATTGCACTAAAGCCTTAACAGCTGGTCAAATTATCATCAACATAAGAAGCATATGATGATTTATAGTACATATGCCGCTTGTAAAATATTTGAGTCTCGTTTAGACCGAAAATTTACCCCAAAATATTGAAATTTTATGTGCAGTAGAACTCCAATATAAAACATATTACAAAGACAAAATTTAGTTAATTTCATAGTACAATATGTATACTGCAAACTCCTACGGATTTTTGTCGAAATTGTTCCTGGTTATTGCATTAGACACAAAAAGACAACCCCATGTAAATTTAATTTAAAATGTTGTTTGTACATGCATTACTGACCACAGGTAGCCAGGTAAACCTATACATAATCCTATAATATCACCTGTTTATATACATGTAAATTATGTGTGAACAGATAACACAAATTGGATAAATTGATGGTGTTTGGATTTTTGTGTATAATTCAGTAATCAGGTAAAATTTCAAAATAATTTCTGAAGACTTTATTCTTCAGGGTCTGCTTTACAATTGGCTGTAATTATCTTTGAAATGTATTGAATATGTATTGAGTTTGACTGCAGATAAAATTGCAAAATTGTGTCATAAAAAATATCGAATAAAGGCATAATACAGGTAGTGAAATGCACATCTTTCTACTTGCATATGTTCACATAGATATTTAAAACATAATTATGACAAATTTATTGACTTTATAGTTACCACTTAGTCATCTTTTATTTTTATGAAAATTTGCATGTAAAATTTTGAGTCAAATGGCTGCCACTGTAGGCGATGCCTTAAGACTGTTTTCTATTTCAGGTTAAAAGCGTCCAGGAGTTCATATTCTGAATAACTGAAAAACAAACACTTGGAAAAACAACGTTCAACACCTCGCAGTAAGCCTTTAGCAGTGTATGTATGAATGTGCACACATTAATAACATATACAAAAAAATACTTAGACAAAGTGAAACATAAAAACATGGATAGATATCCAAAAGGGCTCGCCATATTCCAAGAGTTCAACGTCTCGTAATATTAGCTTTCGTTACTGGTTTGGACCAGTTAATTTAAGGAAAGGGTTATCATTTTCTCGAAAAGTGCAAAGCGGAAGGCAGCCTCGTCACATCAGTACATGTAAAATTGGCATAGGTATTTAATTTAGAAACTTAACGACACGAGAAATCGTTAGTTGCATATTGAGCAACATAATATTACTAACTGGAAAAGGCAGTTTGTTCGCGGCGACTTTAATGGCAAAGTAAGGATATAATTTTTATTTTTTTTTATTTTGACGGCGACATATTTAACAGAATTACAATATAGAATAAATACATGTACTTATTGGTAAATCACACAGACTGTTACAGTAATTATCTGTGTAACTTAATTACCCAGTACAAACGCATGATCCTTCTAGCAAAAGATCTAAACTCTAATTCTTATAAGATACGACTGACAACAAACAAGTGGAATAGCCACCTTTATAAAACGCTATCCCATTGCAGTGTATGGATTTCTGTGTACATGATTTACACATACGTGAATAAGATTGACGTAGTTAATCATATAGATGAACAAATAAAGAAATCTTTGAACGGTCCGTGTCAAAAACACTACATGGGAGTTTTAACCATAGCTGTTATTAGTCCTAAGTAAGCAAAACAGAAAACCCATACGTAAATTATAGAACAACAACTTAAACAGTAAACACCTTCCTACATAGAGGGATTTCTTCCTTCTTAGTAAATTGACCTTTCCTCAATAAAATCTCTTTAAAAACACTTTTTATACTTTCAAAAGTTGGTAACAGTGTATGTCTGGTTAGATTTACATTTTTGACCTATACATATAAACACAACGAAAACGAAAGTACAAAATATCTGCTTAATTCAAATGAATTTGTAACATTTTGTACAGGGTCTTACTTCACTATTTCAAAAATTAGCAAAGTTTCCTAAGATTTAAAGATTTAAAAACCGTTATATATTCAATAATATGTAAAATGACCTACCATTTCAGTTGTATTTCTTTTTAGTTCATGTTCGATTTAAAACAGGAAGTTATATCAGAAAGAAATAAGATAATCGCTCTGCCAACTTTGCTATCAAATACCCGTGTAAATAAATACCGGCAAAAAGTTGTTTACCATCATGTGCTAAATCTGATATAATCAAGGTCTATATATAGTATACACTTACTGAATGACTTGTCAGTCAATAGTCAAAACTATTGCCCGAAATTCGAGGTGTTTTATTACATGACATCAGAAATATGTTTTCTTATATTTTGTCTTCTAATTTTGATTTTAGTCCAACAAAATTTAGTGTTGAACTATAGACTGATCAATTGCGCAAACTATGGACCAGTTATTATATCACGTTCATACTCGTATGTAAATGGCTTTACGTTAATTTTGATAAAAGTAGAAGCATTTAATTGCATTAAGGATAATACATTCATAGAAAAGAAATACGTAATACAGAGAAGAACAGAAATCATTCTGCTCCGGTGACCATATCCGTATCTGTATGTCAATCCGTCGATATCAGACTTTAATTTGTGTATGTATAATTGTCCTCTTTAAGAAAAAATACATTTAATCAAGTTACAGAAAATGTGTTTAATAGTGGCAAAATGAAATTGCTTTTTACTGCTAATAACCTGGCAAGAATTTAAGCGAAAACCTGCTTCTTAACACTTATAAAGAAACCAATTTTACATGTGTAAAAATGCCCACATGTTTTATGTGATACAAACCTTTTCATAACATGTTAGTTTTACATAATTGATAAAAAAAATCAGTTAGGCATAGTAGAACCTGTATTTCAAAATTAAGTGTTTTGGGTAGTTTCTCATATATTCATATAAATCTTAACACAACACTCAGTTTTATAAATCTAAATAGTGTTGTAAATGATTTTAGTTTGACATTTCTTCTTCCGATATCAGGGTCTGTATTCATCAATCAATTTGCCATTACATTGTGTATAGCATATTCATACTGCTGAAGTTTTGTTGAACCACTATTAGCTGAAGAATGAAGATTCTGGCACAGTTTGATTGCAGTCTATACATGTATGACAATGCTAGATTTTTAACGTAAATGAATACTGGCCTATGGCTATACCTGACGTATCGCAAGCGTCTTATACCCCAGTCACACATACGGCGCGAATAGCTACGTCTAGCCACGGATAGAAACGTAGTAACCCGTATCGAACCGTACCTGAGCCGTACCTAAAAGTAGTAATCCGTACCAATCCGTACTGCTCAGGTATGGATCGATACGGATTACTACGTTTCTTTCCGTAGCTAGACGTAGCTATCCGCGCCGTATGTGTGACTGGGGTATAACATCTTCATCTTACACGAATAGGCGGCACTTATTTGGATAAAGTGTAATAGCGATGTTGATATGAGTGTGATGTGTGAGTCCTCAATATCCTATAAAAATAAAGGGTTGAATTTCCTTATCTACCAGTGTGACAACTTAGTATGTGTGGTTTATTTTCTCACGGTTTGGTTTAACTTTTATTTAAACTGTCCTGTAAATATATTACTCAAGTGTAATGAAATGTTTTTGTTAGGTGATAATTTTTCAGATGCAACTGATTCATATTATAAAAGAACACAATATTTGAGCGTTGTTTTCGGGAAATTGCTTGAGAAACCACAAAAGTCCGCCTGGTAAAAATTTATAGAAAAGGATTAGAATACGAAAGTGTGTAAAAATTGTATAAACAAATATGAGAATTAATTAAATAATAAGCACCGGGTTCAGCGGACTAATACACAGTGTACTAATAAACAATGTTTAGGTGCGCAGTATTACTTCAAAACTGGTTTAAAGTACTAGTGGTATTTCTGTCGTGTTTCTGCCACTAACCTTTCAGAGGCGGTGCTCATATGTTTTCCTTTCTTTGTTCGTTTTGTACCCATTGTCTATACATTTTGCTTTGTCCATGTGTATTTGTGTAAATATTTATCATGTACACGTCCATACATACACTGATATGGGGTTGCACTGTGAGGCGACTGCGTACTTTGAACGCGGTTTCTTATCATGTTTGTTTGTTTTTAGTCTGGTCAACCAGTCGAAACATTTTGACTAACCAACAATACGATGAACACCAGATAACGGTATCCTCGGGCATCTTGAAAAAAAAACAGTAACAACTCTATTTTAATGTAATAAACACAAAAACAAAACAAACAAACAAATAATGACAACTAAATGTTTGACATAGCAGAAACGATTCTTTTTGTATTTGACTTACAGCTATAATTCTTATATCACTGCACAAGTCACCATGTTTCACTAAGCATTCATATATTTTTATATCTATTTGGTCCTCGCAATTAAAACTGTATTTTAATGTAAGTTCTGTATTTTCGTAAGATTCTCAGTCATGGAAATTTACCAAGTGTTTTGGGGAAGATTATCAAACGTTGAATTAAAAGAGGTTACAACCCATACCACATGTTTGGTTTTCAGCCCTTTTACAGTTGGACGATATACTTTCCTCTTTGATTGTTTCTGATTAGACAGGAAAGACATTTGTTAAAGTCTACTAGGATTTAGCTGTTTTTATGATATTTTGATTTTGGCCTATTTCGTCGAGCCCTTATTTGTGTTTTTCCTGATGTTCTGCGTTGTGCAACCGCATTGCGTATATGCTTGTTTATTACTTTAGGTTTTCTTATATATATATATATACTCTATACTGTTAGTTACCAATATGTATGGGATTCACCTGCCGGGAATAACTATTATTTAAACTGTCCTGTAACTTTGGAACAAAGCGGGGATAAATAGTAAGGGTTTGCGCACAATTCATCAGACTGATCTTTCCGAGGTGGCGTCCCATGCGTCATGTGGCAATCAATATCAAACAATATTCCCTCACCATTCCGTGCCCCAACCGTTGTTTATCGCATAATATACAATGCTTGGCTTTCTCCTTTGTTTATATTACAAAAACGCAATGTTGGAATAAACGTTATTTCAAATCCTCAACTGTTTTGTCAAAGGTTTTGAGAGGTAGAGTTCCAGGCGTCTGTAATTCTAGGCTAGAATTACATTTTTCTTGCATTTTATTTAAACTTAGTCATTGAATTTCGATGATTATACCTATATAGGCTTTGCCTCGGAAAAATGTAATTATAGCCTCTAATTTGACATAACCGCTTAAAATTTATGCTGGTAACTATAATTGTTTACAAGTTCAACCCTTGAACAAAACATGCATGAATCAGTACAATACGAGATTGATTCGAAACATAAACAAAAAGACAAATGAGTTCTTAAATTCGATATATGTTAATACGTTTTGCATTACGTTTAAACATTTAAAGATATCGTGTCGCTGTAAATGTGTGTTGCAAATTATGTGGAAGTAACACTAAAATTAACATATTGATCTGTTATTGTAAATGCCACTACGATCAAGATTTATTCACATTGCAGAAAAGCTTGTCAAAGCCATGATAACGATTTAGCCTATATAGATAGCATTTAACTTTTTGCTTTAATTAATCAATATTCAATAAATTTCTATACATCCGATTATTACACATCTGGTTCTGCATAGGCATCTTAATAAAGTATAACGACGTGTTTATTGTAATAGGTATGTGTGTGTGTGTGCGTGTGCGTGTGTGTGTGTGTGTGTGTGTTCTAAATCTTCTTCTTCTCAAAATTAATTACAAACATAACACACCTGATTTCTTCTCTATAAAGGATTTTTCTGCTGCTATAATATTGAACAAGTTCTGAATATTCTATGACAGTTTTGTGTATTAATCTAATTTTGGTGCTCACCTGTAACTACTACCTCTTATCACTTGTTTTCGTTTGTTTTAAAGTTTCCGTTTTAAACTTGTTTCTAGAAGGGAAAACAGTGTATGTACACCATAGAGTGACGTAGATAATACGGATCATTATAATTGCACCTGTAAAGTTTGACCGCATGTTTTGAGACGTGACGGAATGATACAATTTTTCTTTTGGGTTATATCGATATCTGGCTGACAAATCTCTATAGAGTATTAAAGGTGATATACATGTATGTTTTGTTTAACATGAACTTGATTATATCGCTGGCGCAGTTGGTAGAGCGTAATAATTAGAAACCATGAGGTGCAAGTACAAGCCCAGATTACGACCGTATTTTTTTCTCTAGTATACATATTTTTTTATTTTAGTCAAGAATTTTGAAGTTTAGTGCCCGCGTACGGTCTGGTACGGCCTACGGGGCAATAGCCTGAACACGGAACACAGTAAGAGTGCTTTCCCTTGGCGCGGACAGCACGGAAAGACGTTGCCAGTGTTGCAAGACAATATTACTTGGCTATTGTCCCAATTATCGTAAAGTATAGACTGATTCCACCTGGTAAGTTTCTCACAGTTACAATATTGTTGGCAGCAGTTCATTTAGAATCCATATTTCGCCGACCAATAAATCGCTACCGAACTTCTATTTTTCAGGCTTGGCTAACTTGCCAGTCTAAAAACGGTTTTACTTGTGTTGGAAAAAGGACCAGGTGAGGCGTAATTGAATTTATTCGATTACGTTCTTGATCTAAAGCACTTATTTAAGTGTAATAGGTTGAATAATTGAAATATTATTCGACATTTCCAGACAGTTTGTTGGGACTTACACCATCGGAAATCCCTATAGCTGGCATTGTAGTTTACCTTGGTTGAAGTTTTAGATCTTTAAAAGAAATTTTGTGGACCATTCTGGAATTGAAATAATTAAAGTTATTTCTGAATTTGCTGTTGTTGTTTTGATTTTCACCAAAGATGTCACAACAAAAGAGTCCAGAAGGTAAGTCAGTTACATTAATAAGATAATTGCCAGTGCACTTTTGTTGGTGCGTGAGGGAACGGGGAACATAACCCCGGAAGTCTTGTCCGTGTTATGTCTGAGCTGGATCGAACTGATTTTACCCAGAATAAACTATGGCCACTTCAGGATAGTGATAAGGAGCCTTAGGCTAGAAAAGAGCCCAGTGCTTGGTCACATGTTAAGACCGGAGATACTCTAGCTAGGCCTGTGGACTTGATCACCCCTAGACCCAGAATGCATGCTGTATCTTCTGGTATGCACAGGCCATTTTTGAAAACTCAAGCTGAATTTCTTGGGACACCAGCATCGGGCAGGAATAAGGTATTATTACCAGAAACGAAACTCAATTTCAACCTTGGTTGAAGGTAGCACTCCTTTTGGTGATTATGGTAATGCCAATGCAAGTAGGCCATCATCAGATGGGGGAGTGGCAGCCGACTAGAGTCAGCTGGCAAAGAAATTAAGTTCTTTGCAAAAGCATTTGACAGTTGATGGTAAGGACAGCTGGGAAGCTTTTGATTTAAAGTTTACCAGATATGCTGAGGCATGTGGCTGGTCAGATGCTGAGAAATTTTAGGGTTTGTGCTGGTGTCTTACCGGCAAAGCTATGGACTATTATGTACTGATACATGATAGTGGTGAAGTGAACTCCTACCAGAGTTTACATGGTAAGGTTGAGGCGCGGTTTGGTGAGCACGAGTTGCCAGCTGCGGCTCAGTTTCAACAGGCTTGCCAGGAAGAGGGCGAGTCGTTAGATGATTTTGCAGACCGGCTTTTGACACTTGCGGCAAGAGCGTTCAGAGGCCTGCCAGATTCGTTTGTGACTAATCAAGTCATAAGTCGTTTCTGTCAGGGCCTGTTGGATAAGGATGTAGGTCATCATGTGTTTATGCTTGGTCCTACGAGTATCCAGCAGGCCAAGCCGGTAGTCCGTAAACACCAACAGGCACACGTGGCCATTTTTGGTATATCAAAGCACCCGCCTAAGTCGTTTGAAGAGGAGGAATGGTGCGAAGAGGAGGAACGTGCATTTGCAGTGGGAGAAATGGCCGGTAGCACACAAGGGGCACCAGATATTAGGACTGTCATGGAGGCACTTAAGCAATTAGAGCTTACATTTGAAGAAATCATGGCAGTCAGATCCAATAGAGGTGGATCTTGTGAACTACCATAGAGGATTTATAAAAGGAGAATGTGTTTTATGCTTTGACAGGCAAACTTTTGTTTATGTGGCGGGGAGAGTTTTTGAAGCTTTGATAGGAGGCTCTAATGCAACCGCCTGGGTTAGCCTTGCCGATGGGGATGGATGAGTTTATGTTTGACACCAATGCATTGAATAATTAGATCAATGCATGGGTACCATAGGTCCAAGGCGGCAAGGGGAATGTCATTGCATATGGTAGTTATGTTCTTATTTGGTAGACTTTATTGCATGGAATGACCACTCAAGTTTGAGGTGGTTCATGGGGTATCAAGAGCCTCAAGGTCAACTGATGAGACGGTGGCGAGTGGAGTTGTCTCGGTTAAATATTGTGCTGCTGCACGGGGTAGGTCGTGAGCATGATAAGGTTAACGCAATGTCTTGAAGGCCGGTTTTGCCAAGTCATTGTCAAGAGTATCATGCTGGGACACGACTGGAGCAGTTACCTTGTGGCAGTTGTAATTACTGGTAAAAGGACAACGAAAGTTGAGGTCCTTTAACCTTGTAGACGACGCAGTGCCGTTTGTCATAGGGGACACCGAAGCTTACATCATAGAGTATTTGAGGGACATAGGACCAAGAAGGGCATGGGTACGACTGTCTACGGGTATCTTAATGTAGACGACACAGTGCCGTTGGTAAAGGGGTTACCTGGAGCTGACATCACAGAGCATCCGGGGCACGTGAGACCAACAAAGGCATGGGCACGACTGTCTACGTGTATCACGATGGAACCACAGAGGACATCGAGGGTAAGAGTGGCAAGCCAGTCCTTGCAATGGTAGTCTCAGATGCGGGATGACCCTTCTGAGGAAAGTAGCCTACCAGATGAAGTAATTTTCGGTGCTGGTATGAATTTAGACTACTCCGAGGGAGTAAGTGCCTTTGTGGTAGTTATGTTTAAAGATGCTGTTGTAAACATGAACATGGTGACCACAAGGAGGGTTGAGACTGAGGCTGTTTAGGGCCTCGGTAATACAGTCATGTCTGGACAGTCAGTTCAGTGCCTACTGTAGGACAACCAAGTTCACAGTCTAAGGTCCTATCCCCCGGAAAGGACAAACTAAAAAGACTTGCCGTGCCTACGGGTGCGACAGGTACCTCTGACTCTACACATGGTCTGGGATCTAGCCGTCAGAGTTCGATCTCGGTACCAGATGAAGGAGCTCTGAGGAATGAAACTGGACTGTGTGGTTGGTGGTTCTCAGTAATGGAGCTGAGTGATGAACGGAAACAGGATTAGAGATTGCTGTTTGTTTTGGATTGGTAACGAGGTAGGACAGATCCGGCATGGTCCGATCTGTTTCGTGCCAGTCAGATCGGTGAAACAAGGAACAATTTCTTTCGTTAGATTGTGTTTTATGTTAGTGTGACTTAGGTCAAGATGGCATTCATCTTGGTATGCTGAAAGGTCTGAAGGAGGAAGCTATTGAACCCAATCATTGTCTCCCCTCTTTGGGACATCGGACTCTGAAACAGATTAGGCCGGTGAAGCCTCGTCCAAGAGATCCCAGACGAGGACAGTATGGTCTCACACAGTTTTACTAGGATAGGGCAGGCACCGCAAGGCCCTATTACAGAGGAGACTTGAGCTCTGCTTGAACTAGCAGTAAGGTTACCTAGCCCCCCCCCCCCCCCACTCACCCCCACCCGCACTGTTAGGCAAAACTCAGGTAGAGGCAGCTGTGTGAGGTAAGGGTCAGCCCCCTGTTGACTAAAAATTATTTTATGGTAAGTGTTGGGTTGCTGACCATTCTTATAGTATTGAGAGTTCTTATGATAGCATTGACTATCTTTGGAAGAACTGAGTCTGTTTAGGCCATAGGGTCTGATCCCGGTGCATTACGGATGCGGAGATCCATAACCGTCAGTAGCGGTGGTATTGTGGCTGAAGTGACACAATACAAGTACTGGTTAAACCCAGGAAATCTCATATTTATGAGCAAAGACCTTGGTATAGTTCCTTGTTCTAAGGCACCATGGTCTACTTCCATGGTGTAGGACTACCTCCTTTTAATAGGACGGGGAGGAGTGTAGTGCTCGCGTACGGTCTGGTACGGCCTACGGGGCAATAGCCTGAACACGGAACACAGCAAGAGTGATTTCCCTTGGCGCGGACAGCACGTAAAGACGTTGCTAGTGTTACAAGACAATATTATTTGGCTATTGT
Organism: Mercenaria mercenaria; assembly: GCF_021730395.1. NCBI lineage: Eukaryota > Metazoa > Mollusca > Bivalvia > Venerida > Veneridae > Mercenaria > Mercenaria mercenaria. The sequence continues at coordinate 91,157,296 of NC_069365.1, forward strand.
CCCAATTATCTTAAAGTAGAAACTGATTCCACCTGGTAAGTTTCCCACAGTTACAATAGAAGACTCTTTTTTAAATGCATTTTATAATTTTTAATGATAATGTTTGAATTCTTTCTTTATTTTTCTATATCTTTGATATGTTTGCCACATTTATTTCAATTTAGTTCATGTCACATAATTTCAACTTCACTTGATGTAACTGTTGACGATCCCTCAGCTGTATCAGCCTCTAAGTCTGAGTCAGAAGACGCAAAATAAATAAACATTTTTGAAGATTTAGCGAGTATCATCAATATTTTTTATCGTTTTGAAGCCATTACACAGTAACTAAGACTAACAGGCAAGTTTTTTGACTAGCTGGCAAATCATTAACTTATCGAACCAATGAACTGCACAGTTTTCTCGAGCAATGTTTATTGAAACAAACGATTAAAAATCTAAAATGTGACCAAACCTAGTCTTGAACCTCGCTTTAAGCAAGTTTGTTAAGCCGTCGCCATATCCTTTTGGTCATGCATTCGTCTACATTCATCGAAATAATACCGCTTTACTATATGTATTGCATATACGTTCCTACCCTTTTTTGGCGAATCAACTGTCCTGCATAAATTAGTCATGGCTTAAAACACGCGATCGAACTATACTAATTCTGTCAGATATAATAACAACTGATCATAAATTGTTACACATTGATACAAGCAAAACCGTATAATACTATTACATACTAAGTTAACTTTTATGTTAAAGGAAAAAAAACTGTGATGTTGTTAAAGAAAAGTTTAAAAAGATCCATTGTGTCTTAAAACCGTTTTCATTTCCCTCTCAAATGTGTAATTGCAAGGGAAGTAAACTTACAGATATTTCTGCGTGTAAGTAATTACCTAAGACATAAGTTGTTATTCTTCTCGAACCCAGTTTTTCAATAAATATTAAAATTTCACTAATTGATATAAACAGAACTTTCATAAATTCCGTATTTGTTAAATCAGTTTTAGTTAACTGAAAGATAATAGTTAAAGATGGATTTCTCGGAAGCACAGAGCCACAAAAACACAACCCCAGAGCCACGCATTTACATAGTAGTCCCACAACAAAAAGAAGCTGTAATGGAAAAATATTTCAGACTTACAAATCAATTTCCACACTTCATCAAATGTCTTTCTATCTTTGAAAATTTTAGGTTCTTGCTACTCATGTTCACTTATGCGTTATTTACGTATAATCTAAAGGAAAACATCACTGAGAGGTCACAAAACGAGATATATTGGAAACTCTTTCCTGTTGATTTATGATGCCCATTCTTAAAGGAACTTGAAAAGGAGTTGATATTTGTTTGGGTTTTTTTTGTTTTTGTTTTTTAATATATTTTATAGCAGTTACATTCTATTGGTGCCTTGTGACGGCACGTGCATTAACTAAGTGATGTTGTATTATTTCTGGTTCTTTCGAAATTAATTATATTTTATAATAGAGTTACACTTAAGCTGGTATTAGGGGTGTTATTGAAATCGTGTTATGGACAGACCTTATCAAACATTTAACTTACAAAATGTAGTTACGTTAAATCCTTTATGTGGATCTTGCAAAAGATTTGACTGTAACATTTATATTTGATTCTTCGTATTGGATATTGTCAAACTACGTGTAGATAAATCGAACACTAGAAAGATATAACGCTATCGTATTCCATTCAGTAGGAAACAAATTAGACTTAAACAAACAGGCTTCTATTTTAGTAATAAAATCCCGTCTACTGTTTGCGATAGCTAAACAGAAAGTAAATTTAAAAAAAAAAAATCGACGAGTGAAATTTAAACAGCAGATAAAATGGGTGACTACAAGACCAAGCTTGTGATCGCTGCTATAGATTTTGGAACAACATACTCTGATTATTCTTATTCTTTTAACAATACTTTGAAGAGTGATCCGTTAAAGGTTAGTTTCGATTTCGATTTTTCTATAGATTCTGTAGAAGTTTTATATAACATTAAGAATATCAACTATTTTATACGATACCGTCTACAGTGAAGACAGCAGCGAATATCACATAAAAAGAATTAGTACAATTTTTGTATACTTGGAAAAAAAATACATATGACTTTTAAAAGTGACAATATAACAATAAAATATTTAAATGAAATGTCTTATTTAAATGTGGTCAAACAGTACTTGATGTTTTGCCAATAGTTTAAAATGAATAAATGCTTGCTTTTGATATATATCATTTGATCGTTTATTAAGGCTATTTTGCAGTTAAGTTTATACACATTCGTGTATAAAAGAAAATATTCACTTCAGCCTTAAATGGCTTCCCAACTGGAATAGTTAATTAAAAGTAACTTAAATATTTATATGGTATTTCCTACCAGAATATTTATCTTCTAGACTAACTTAAACATTTTTAAACTGAACGATTATTTTGTTCGTTTCATCTCCTCAATTTTGCTAAATTGCATATTTAAAGAACCTATGCCCTTTTGTCATATTTATGACAAATTGGAATGCAAGCAATTCGCGTAATTTTGTGGTCAACTGTTGTGGTTGACTGAAATTGTCAGATATGTTTTACAAAGTTGCCAAGAACTGAGTGTTTGAGAGTTTCTATTCAAGTTAGAATAGATTTGTTCATGCATACAAAAATATTCAAGTAATAACTGTAAAATACCTTCATGAAAAGCCATGCAGGGGACTCGGAGGAGCTCTGTCCCCAGACATGTGGCATGCCAGGCCCACCGGTGTGTGGACACGCCCTGATGCCTGTGAACAGTCCCCAGCTATGGGACAAATAGCCTCTGTGTTCACAGGGTAGGGTATAAACTCGGAACTAAGAGTGAGCTAACCCTGACATAAACGGAGAGAGTTGAAGACAGAGGTGCTTGGCCATTGGCACTCCCTTAACAAACCACAACACCATGCAATATCGCAATGACTACACAGCCATCCGGTCTGACAGCGTAGTCGCGAACGGGAAGAAGAAGAAGCTAATTTGAACCGAAGTTTCAGGTGACCTATCAGTATGATGTGGATGGTCCGTCGTCCGTCGTCCACGTTTTTGTCTAAGCATCTTTTCCTCTAAAACTACTGGTAAAATAACACCAAATTTGGTCTGTAGCATCCTTTCGAGGTCCTCTATCTAGTGTTGTAAAATGGGGGCAGCTGGCCCTTTTTAGGAGCCGCTGGAGCTGAAAATAGACTTCTTCTCATAAACCGCTTGATGGATCTTCATCAAACTTGGTCTGTAGCATTTTATATAGTCCTCTCCCAATTTTGTACAAATAGGGGCACTTGGTCCCACTTAGGTGCCGCTAGATATAAAAATAGAAATACCTTGTTCCAGTTCATGTAATGTAATCAGTAAACTTAAACTGCCAAGCTATAGCTACTGCTGTTATAGGTAAGTGGTAGGGTATCTGCCTTAGGTGTGAGAGATCCTGGGTTCGATTCCCGGTTACAGCTTTAATATTTGCATTCTGCTACAGCATTGTTTTTGCAATATCATGGATCAATATTTAGCAGTCCAGATCACAGCTGAATGTTATATCAAATGCTCCCAATTAGAAATCATTCACTACATTATGTCCCTTTGATGTTTCTGCTCTCCATGTTCAAGAAGAGTTATATATTCTTGACAACAAAATTTTCTTTTACATGAAAATATTAAATGCTCATTACTCAAAGCTTCAGGTTAAAATTTTGTCAATACATAATATACAATCATCTGCCTTCATTTCAAAGCTTTTAAACTTCTTACCTTTAGAAATACCTTAAATAACTTCTTAGTTAACGGATCGTCAAGAAACTTGGTCTGTAACATCATTATATGGTCCTCTCCCAATTTTGTTCAAATACGGGTATTTCGCCCCTTGTAGGGACCACTAGAGGTAAAAATAGAAATATCTTTAAAGAGAATTTCTATAGTTTTTTTCCTTTCATAGAAGTTTTTCAAATTCACATATATGATAGGAAAATTTGTGCTAAAAACAATGAAAAATAAAAACAATAGGTCACCAGGCTTGTTTTTGTGAAAAATTGTTTTGAACACAACCACTGTTGCTGAAACTGCCAGCGAAATTTTAACATTTTCATAAGTTTCTGCTTTTTTATAAATACCAACCAAAATATACATCAGGACAGCACAATAAGGTTTATTCTTTTTACATATTTTATCATTATATTTATTTGATATCATTGTCATATTTGTAATACTAGATCCTTATTATAATGGATACAAATGGAACAAAAATCTGGTTTCATATTCACTTTTGTGAACTTTTTTCTATTGCCTATATTTACTATTATTGACGCTGTAACCTTTATATATAGTCTGATGATGATGCTTTGTATTACAGAATATGATTTTTAGAAAGGTCAGAACATTAATTTTATGCGAAACTGATTATGTATAACTATTTACCTTTTCACAATTATAGCGGAATGAAATGTGTAAAAATGACAGTTTACATTTATGTTAAGTTTCTAAAAAATGATGTAAAATAAATAATGTAAACTTTGTAACTGAATACTATGAAATTTATTAACGGTGTTATATGAACATTTTTAACGGTGTCATGTGAACTTAAGTGTAAAAATGAAGGATCATATATCTGTGAAAAATTGTTTAGCGGCAGGACCCGTACCTAGGTTGCTACTCATTTTATTCAAAAATGATTTTAAGAGTAATAACTCCGCAAACAATATTTCGAGCGGACGTGCCAATGATACGCACAACAAGGCTTTATACCAAGCACTTCCTACTATAACTGAAATCTGGACTAGAATTTTGAAATGAAGCCTTGACAAAAATGTCAAGCAGGGCTTTTTTACCCTATAAATCTACCTCCAGTAAAAGGAGGTAATCCCAAAACAAAGAAAGTATTTTTCCCCAATTCTGAATTTAACATTCCCAAATTAGTGTTACCTTTTATGAATTTTGCCGGTTTAAAATAGTTTTGCTAATTTGTATGTATATTTTGGTCATTAAAACAACAGTTATACTGTTGAATAATGTCTGACATGCAGACCATTAATATTTTACACAAAAACATCTTTACATAGATTTTGTTTATTTGCAAATTTTCTCAAATAAATCAAATTTCAAGAGCAATTTCCTAATTCCACTTGTGTTGATGGCGTTCCCAAAATGATGAAAAAGGACATGTCTATGTAATTTCTATTTCTGATAATGAAATACAATTAATTCGTCAAATCATTCAACGTACAATCTATAACTTATGAATAATATAGACCTGCAACTATCATTCCTAAGACGTTTCAGTCAAATCACAGAAACAGTATACTAGGAGTAGTAGTCCGAACAATTTTTTTCAGTAAATGAATAATGGACATAACTCCGGAAAAACATTTTGAGCAGTATGTACCAACGATACGCACAACCTATTTCAATAAATCCCTAAGGCTTCAATGAAATTTGGAGATGAATTACAGAAAAAAATCTCTTCATAGACTTCGGATCATTCCTATGAAATTGTTTTCAAATCCTGCTAATTATAAAGCAGTTCGGACAAATTTCATTCAAAAACTACTTTTAAGGGACCCCATTACTCCACAAAAAAACCCGAGGATACGCACAACAAGGCTTCATAATATCATTTCTGTGAAGTTACGTTTAAATCCCAGCAAAGCATTTTGAGAAGCTAGATCAGGCTATATGAAGACGGACAGACGGACGTACATATGACGAAGGCAGAAACAAAATGTATCAAATGAAATGGGGAAAAATAGTTTATGGAACTTTTGTAGAATTACTATCTGTTTTTAAAGAAATCTTATTATTAGTACATGTATATTTTGGAGCTCTTGATAAAACACTACTCATGCTTGGTTAAAGTAACTCTTATAGTGTCTTATGAGAACATTCTTTTACTAACATTTATTTAAATTGTCCCAAATTTGATTAATTCCTATACAAGCATAGAACATAACCAAGACTCAGTTTCATTCAGTCTGTTTATATAATACTTGAATGACGTTCTGTCATGAACAAAGTCAGCTACTGTAACAGTGAATGAAATACAAGTATGTATTGAGAAGACCACACAGTTCATTGTCCACATCAGCTTAAGCCGACAATGTCTCATACAAGTATTTGTGCATCTTTTCAGACTTCGACTGCAAGCAATGATCCTATCAGTGCAAAAAAAGACGGAGTGGATAAAGGTAGCAAAAAAGTCATCTTCATATTTCGGCTCAGTATTTCTTACCGTTTAAATACTTCATTTGTCGTATTTGTGTTTCTAATGAAGTTTAACCTTTTCGGCTGCTAGTCTAGGTTTTGAACGAGATTCCAATGGTATTTGAAATATCACTTGTTAATTAATTTCAACCAGACATCCATACATTAATTAAAATTCAAAATGTCCTTAACTTACTTTACAGTGAAATATTTTTCATGTGTTGATTAGTTCCTGATGAGATTGACGATGATCCTTACACTAGGCATCTCTATACAAAAGCTCTACAAGACGGGAAAGAAACTGACCGATGTATTCGGATAAATGTTGTTGGCAATTGCAATTGTTCACAAGGAAAAACATCACTTATAAGACGATTGGTTGGACAAAGTATCGATGAAGTTGAAACGACAAATGGAATAGACATTGATCGGTACAAATGCAAAGAGTCACATGATGGCAATATACATTGTGTAAAATCTAACAACGATGATGATACAAGCGCTCTTCGTCGGCTTTTTATGATAGCGAGCTCAATAGAATCTGACGAGGCGGAAACTATCGGTCAGAGCTCAGAAATTGATGAAACTTTACATGAAAATGAAGAAGAAAGTGCTGAATCAGAACAGTCGCCAATTGACTTTGAAACCAACGACGAGTATCGGTCCTTTTTGTACCTGATGAAAACTATAACAAGAGAAGAAGTTGTCCAAACAAAGAAAGAATTACCTGCAACGTTTGACATATGGGACTTTGGTGGTCAGTACATATTTTACGCAACACACACAATGTTTCATAGCAAAAATGCGATATATCTTCTTGTGGTGAATCTTACGCTTGGCATGGAGCACATTATTTTGGACGAGGAGTTTCCTGCAGAGACTGGTGACAGAAATATGGAATACTTTATCAAATTCTGGATGAATTCCATCCATTCATTTGTTGGCACACAGAATGGTCCCGAACCACAAGTTATTCTTGTTGGAACACACAAAGATAAAATACCTGGAGATGAAAATGCCAAACAGAATTGTATTGAAAAATATTTTGAGGATGTAAGAATGCTCTTTGATAATACGGAGGTAATCAAACATATACATTCAAAAGACTTTGCCGTTGATAATACGTCATCAGAAGATACTGGCATCGAGTTGTTAAGAAAAGAAATTATAAAGTTAGGCACGGAAAAGGCAACAGAAATCCAAATACCTGAAAAATGGATACCTCTAGAAGAATCCTTGCAAAAGAGAAAGAAAGAGAATATAATTTCATTTCATGAAGTACAGAGAATTGACGCTGAAACCATTTTTCCGCTGGAAGACGAAGAACAAATCAAGTTGTTCCTGAAATACCACCATTTAAAGGGTACACTGTTCTATTTTGATGAAGAACCAGTCTCAGAATACGTCGTGATCAATCCACAATACATTATCAATGCATTTAAGTGCATCATAACATCAGAAAGGTTTTGTAAAAAAGATCCAAATATTCGTCCATTATGGAACCGGCTTGTGAAGGAAGCAAGACTTGAAAATGACCTGATCGACTTTCAGTGGAAGAAGAATGACGACCAAAATTTCATGACATATAGGACTATACTACTTTCCTTACTGGAAAAACATCATATCATATCAGAGGTTATGACTTTTGATGAGCAATGTCAGGCGGCTGAAGGGCTTGGCTGGTACATAGTCCCTAGCTTACTGAAGAACAGAATAACAAAAACGAAGATCAATGATTTTCTCCAGGGAAAGAGACAAACTATTATACGGATTGCTCTGCTGTTTGAGAATTCAGCTATACTGCCAACAGTCTGTCATCGATTGCTTGCTGCAGCCCTTGGCAGATGGTGTGTTGCTTCTTTCCACAACAAAATATTATTGTTTGAGGACTTTGCTGCCTTCAGGCTTGACATGTATCAAGTAGGAATAATCAAAATGAATTTGAGAGATAGCGCTATAGACCTTCATGTGTTAGGTCTTGGATGTCCCGCATATTTGGGCGACAGTTTCCGACGATTTATGGAAGCAATTGTAAATCATGAGTTTAGAAAATTTAACACAAGGGAACAACACCAGCCGTACCGACTGAGCTACAGATGCAATCACAAAAGCCATGGAATCGATGGAAGTGAACTCGTTGAACTGTCACACATGGCAGGTAAACACAACGTTCCTTGTCTAAATTTGGATAATCATTCTATACCTATAGCAGAGGCAAAGTCAGAATGGTTCCTGGAAGACAAAATAAGGATGAATGACATTCCAAATAGAATACCATCTGAAAAACAGCTCAGTAAATTTTCCAGGTCGGTTGGTGAGAATTGGGAGATACTTGGAATTGAATTGGGATTGAGCAAGGTAGAAATAGACCTTTTGAATGAGGACAATCGAACGGCTGTCATGAAAAGATTTGGAATGCTTATGGAATGGCGAAAACAACAAGCAGATAGAGCAACTATGGACGTTTTGGTTGAAGCAGTAAAGAAAACCCCACAAGTTCGAATTGACTGGGACATCATTCGAAACATTATTGATGAAATAAAAGAGCAAGAGTAAGTTTGAGCGGTCTAGTTAATTCCGATTCCTTGATATGGGTATTAAAGCTAGTACAACTGGCATGCCGATATATAAATTTGAACGTGCAGTATTTCAATAAATCAAAAGGTAAAGTCAGTATGAAATGTTTTTTCCATAATAGATTTCATTTAATGTAAATTGCCATTCAACATTTCTCTTCATGGATGTATAAATAATGTCAAATCAATGTTTGCGCGAATATCATTGCAAGTACGATTATAATTCGATACTTTTGTAGACGATGATGCACCGCATAGACAACAGAGCACAGCGAATGCCTGAAATAAAATCAGAACTGCCACAAGAAAAGTGTATTGAAACGTTTACTTGATAACTATAATATTACATTCTACATTCTATAAACTACTTGGTAACTGTAAAATAATCGTTCATACATAACAGTTATAAACAGTTGAAGCTTTTCAGCAGTATCGATGCTCCACTAGATTGATTTTAATTTGAAAAATAACATTCTTCGATAGAATATATCATTTTGTCTCAATCAATGTAAATGTGAAATCAAATGTTGTGTAAAATATCCGTTTAAATGTTTGTATTCAGATTCAATTTGATAGATCACTGTTTGAAAAATATGTTTAATCTAGTTTAAAGGGATACACAGCTAAATGTGCGGATTGAAAATTAAAATCCTTTAAATCATTGTAGAAACGACATTGCTGACATTTTACTGACATGCTTTGTTAAAACTGATTAATAATATCTGTCATGTGTTTACAAATTGGGACGGATATTTCCATCCGATTCATAAACACATGTCTGATATTTTTTCTTGCATATCGTATACACGTTAGCATTTTATTCTGGCAGATTATTTTTTTTTGCATACCGTATTTTACAAATAACAGGCAGAAATAGTTTCTTTGTAGCACTCTTTCTGAACACAAAGCGTGGGAAATTAACGTCCGTAAGCAGACGTGACGTCATGATGTTTTGCGGTACGCACAATAACAAAGTTCCACTTTAGTTTTATCGTTTGTAGCCTAGCGCTATGTTCTTACAGTAAACTAACGTATTTTGAATCGAGGAATATACTATAAGGTACGGAGAGAAACTATCAAGGTACCTTTTTTTTTCGTATTTTTACATAAACAATATGTTATCAGTGCATGAACCACTAGTTGTCATTAACAACACGAGAGTCATCTGGCATGGGGGTGCAAGATGGGTTTTGCCGGCATAGGTAAAATCACCGGAAACGCCAATCCGATGTGTAAGAAATATGTTTTGCTATTTTGATGATATTAGTGTAAAACTGTCATGCTCTGATACCCTGACCTGGTTAGGATAATGCCTAAAATTGCTCAAAGTTGTAACACTCCGCTTTTCTTTTTATTTAATGCTTCTATTTTTTACCATGGTCAAAGCAAGGTAATTAGATTGTAATTGTCAAATTCTTGATTGGACGATTTGTTAATGTTTTCGCGACTTCACATATAGTCATTTGGTGACTGCCACAGCTTGCATAAACTCGAGAGACATCTTTATTTACTTAAGTAAATAAGTAAACTAGCATAAATCACTTATCCCTTCCTTGCAAGAAAATATTTAAGACAGTACGATATTTCTGTGTGCATTAAATTATCAAGAATGTTAAATGCGCAGTCTCTAAATAAAGTACGTAGTATGTTTAGCTTTGTTAGGCCAATGCTGGTGATTTGTATTGCTCAAACTATATTTTCACTGAGCGAAAATAAGATACACTATTTTCTAGGGTGGCATAGCTTCAAGTGAAAATGTAAAATGAGGTGTTCAAGAGTAAAATTTAATAATTATGAGGAAACTTGTGTAAGTGACATTATATAATTAATCTAAACAAAATAATATAAATGTTTTAAAAATATTTGTGTTTTTATTGTTTGTGCAGAAACTACAAATTTTTACATTTTAATTCAGTAATGATAGACAAAATAAAGTCTAAAAGTCTTAGAAAATGTTAATTGTTTTGTCATTGCAACAAACATTAAGAACGCCCATGCGCCATAAGAAGACATTAGTATAAAGTGAATATTTCTTGACGAAACAAAAAATAAATAGATTTTTTCAAATAATGTTTTCAAACAGTCCTAAATATCGAAACATACATTGTCAAATAAGTGATTTTACCTTCGTTTTATATATAAATGACATAATACAATATACATAACAAGCGTGACAACGTCAAAATGCTTTTATGTCATGTTTCTACACTGTTTTAGTGACTTACTCATTAAAAACATTTCTTGGAATGGTTAAACAAATCAAACCGAGTCTGCTATTATTCTTCTTGGTTGCATTCTTTGCTTCCAAAGGATCTTTTTACAGATTTTATTAAGATAACTTCTTCAAACTTACAGAAGACAGAAGAAATCGCTTTGTGAATACTTTATATCTTAATAATGTATTTTTGTAGGGCATGACGCATGTTTTTGTGCAGAATCTCGAGCTTGGTATTCTAGCATAAACATGCAGAAAAGCTGAAAAATGATCGATGAAAATATTGTCCATCAATATCAATAAATTTCCATAAAATGTAAGCGATTTTTTAAAAAAATTTTATCATGTTGACGTCATTTCTTTTTGAATTATTGGCTATGGGTTTTATTAGGTTTAAGCTTTGCATCGGAACGCGAAAATGTATCAAGTTGTGTTAACAGCGTGTGAGCGCAAGAACATCTCTGTTCACACACATTTACTCCCAATTTGAAAGAACCCCCAAGAAAACGACAAAAGTGATAGTTTTATGCTAGAATAGTCATTTAAATGGGTTTTGTAATGAAACGGTTCATATATTTTAATACTGCTTGCGAAACACATTTTCATTTTAGTTCGAGTCTTTTCAATGATTTAAACCAACTTCCTTCCATTCGCGACCTCAATAAATGCCAAACATTATATAATATTTACCATACTTAAAATAACCAAATGTATTTTACTACGAGGGGCGTTTAATTAATAAGTAATGATACTCCGTTTGTAGTTCCGTAACCGGTGATTATTTTTGAATGTGATTTTCGGCATATTATAGAGCAATTTAATGGAAACAAAATGCCATAAGAATGATAAAATCAGTAGATTCAGAGTAAAACTATAATCATTTGAGTGAGGTGTACTCGGGTATACTGGACCACTTTATGTCCAAAATATTGAGATTGTAATATGCAATTCCTCAATTCTATTATTCAACTACTAGACCTGTAGTTCAAGTTTGAGTTTAAACAGTTAAAACAAATCATTAACATAAACATTTGAAAACTAAAATAAAAAAATAATAACAGTATTAAATAGAGTGTTTATATATTTACTCAAAAAATTATAACTTGAGTACAGTAAGCCTTTGCAATTTTGTCAGGTGTGATGTTCATCGTTCATAAAATCTTGTATTTTAAGTTTATACTAATTTCATAATTCTCGATTGCGAAACAAGTTCTTAAAACATAGATTAATCGCTCTCTAGACTCATTCCAGATGGAATCAATCTCTAGATGTCTTAGTTGTGTTGTAAAATGAAAAACGCAATTAGTAGTTCAAAGCAAACTCAAACTCATCACAAATTGCTTTTGTACGTCGTAGAAAAAAAAATGATTCTATTATTCTGAGACCCTGGATACCTAGGAAAATCCTAAGTTATAATTATTTTTTTCTATGGTCCAGTATACCTGAGTACACCTCATTCAAATTCTTATATTTTCACTTTGAATCTACCGATTTTTATCATTTTGTTCCCAGTAAATTGCTCTATAATGTGATGAAAATCGCATTAAAAAATTACCGGTTATCATCAGTTACTGAACGATCCTCGTATTATGTTTCATTAATTTAGTAGATTAAGACAATCTTTTCATATCTTCTTTCTGCACAAAATACATAAAATGATATAGAAAATGTTTCAATATTTATCTTATTTTGTTTTACTTGTAGGGAATGCATGTTCATCTAAACAAAAACAGTAATGATACTTGCTCTGTAATATTTATGTTTATATATTTATGTAATATTTGTAAATATTTTTGTTAAACTTCAAGAGGAAATAACATAGATTTTGCGAGTTTAGTTAGTCACTTGTACTAATATGATACATCTGATAAAAGCTACCCAATACATTAAATCCATCAGCTACATCTAAACCTTCAAACTAAAGTTTTTCACAGTTTGCACTTATATAGCTAAATTTTCTGATACTTCAAACATCAAACGCTTTTTGAAAAATAATGAAATCTCATGCGTACGCATATCTGTATTAAATCGCAACCTTTCTTTATGCTCTGTTGTAAACCACTTGCGTCAATAAAAGTTCAATTTGTGGTAATTCAGCATGTTTCAGATATCGGAAGTCATTTTGTAACGTCTTTTACCAACGTCCAAATAACACATTTTCGCATACCAGAAGTCTACCATGGTTCCCTTGTTGAACCTCTGGCACATTTCGCCGATATTTGTGGTTTGGTTACATTACAGGTAAAAAGATTCAACCAATCAGCGACGCTTCGCGTCAAATCGTCACGAACAAATCAAAATCGTCCGTGAAACACGTGACCGCGTCCCTTTCAATATCGACGCCGACTTACGATGAATATTATTATCTCTTGAGATGAATTTCTTAACATCCGGTTGGAATAAATCGCAGTCATGGACTATTACCTTTATTCAGCAAGGACCTTGCTTACACGCTGTTTGAAGTTTTTATTCTGCGGACCAAACATTGGCTGTACGAAACCCGTAAGTTATAATGAGTTCGGGTGCACATCAAACAAACGGAAGAAATAAATCAGAGGTTGAAAAACGCCTGATTAATGAGAATGGGGTAACAGAGAATAATATCTGGATCTTGCATACGAACATATATCCTAACCCTATGTTAATTGATAAAATCGGGTACGTTAATATCTTTGTAAAGATTGAATAAAAAGATGAATATTTTGATATGTAAAAATATATATTATGTGGTAAGGTATTCCATTTTATTTGGCCATATGATAAAAAATGATTTCGTAAATATTGAGGTTTATTAAAATCTTTATTGTATAACTTTTTTCAATATATGGAAATTTCATCAAAATGTCATTTGTTATCCATGCATAATCTAATACATTCTTAATATATGTTATGAAAACTGTAAATTCGGTGCCTTAGACATTTTTTATAAGGAGAACTGGATGTAGTTTTAACAATACTTTATTGAACAAATGGTATGTAATTACAATATATATTACAAAAGCAAGGGATCGAGTAGTAAACTAATAAGTTTTTTTAGAAACTCTTTCTCGAAGTTTTAGTGTAGTTTCGAATGTGATGTGATACTTAAGTATGCTGATAATGTGTATGATGTTTAGGACAAATACAAAATATGTATAAATCCTCATTTTTAATTTGAAGCCTCGCGTATCTGGCCATCTGGCAATAGATGATAGTTTGATGTAAGATTGTATATCCTAACATATAAACACGATTTTCCTGACCAAGGCAAGTAATTTTTTGACATATAATAATATAGAGATTCAAATATTTCAAAGTCAATCCCCGTGAGTTATGTTCTTTTCATTATACTTTTGAGTTAATTTTATCATATCAAAAGCTACATTTCCGAACAGTATTAGAATGTTTTGCTTAATTAATATTTAGGGGGAAAAATTACTCTTTTAGAAAATGTAGTTTACATAATGATTTTTTTTTTTTTTTTTTTTTTGGAATACAAGGTTTTTCTTGATCTGATCATTGTCTTTCGTCTGATTTCTTATTCAAATGATAAAATTTATATTATTCCAAGAATATTTGGTGTTTTGCACACAATCGTTTTGTTTAGCAATGCTTTTACTGTCATTTTGAATATATCTAAGATATACTAATTGTAACTTTTTAAAACTGCTGTTTGAAATACAAAGATTTTATACAGTTTACATATACACATGTAAATATATCACTTAGTAAGATTTTGATTGCTGTCAAAATGATATCTCTATTCAAACTTTGTTTGTTTGTTTGTTTGTTTGATTTGGGTTTAATGCCGTCTTTCAACAGTATTTCAGTCATATAACGGCGGGCAGTTAACCTAACCAGTGTTCCTGGATTCTGTACCAGTACAAACCTGTTCTCCGCAAGTAACTGCCAACTTCCCCACATGTATCATAGGTGGAGGACTAATGAGTTCAGACACAATGTCGTTTATCAAATAGTCACGGAGAACATATGCCCCGCCCGAGGATCGAACTCGCGACCCCGCGATCCGTAGACCAACGCTCTACCTACTGAGCTAAGTGGGCGGGTCTATTCATAGAATATATGCAAATGTAATATCTTCATTTTCAGTTACATATACATAATATATATGCCATCAAATTTATATCACATGTTTATAAGAAATGTTTCATTTGATGTTATATTATTTTAACTTATATATAATAAAAGGTTAGAATATGAATACACCATGAATAAATCATTGTGAACATTTTTTTTCTAAGAACAATCACCTTTGTGTAATGAGTACTTTAAGTGTTGCGTTACAAAAGAAGTTTTGAAAAATTATAATTCATATTTAGATACAGCTTATAACCATAATAATTGACAGCAAAACAAAGATGATGAGAAACAATCTTCCGTTTATTGTCGATATAATGAGACCAGCAAAACTAGACTTTGTGTCGTCAACTTTTCAGCTGTTATTTTGATCTTTACTGAAGACTTAACTGATGACCAGTGTATACTACCATGTACATAGATATATTTTGTTTTATTTCTACATGTATTAAACGGTTTTGAATAAACACTTAACAGATGTTAAACATAGTTGTTTTTAATTGCTATTCACTAAATTTCTTTGTTGATTTTTTTGTTGAAAAAAGGGTAACTGCGAGGTTGGTATGCCTCAAACGCGTTTAAACTCCCAGTTTCCTTTATATAGGTTAATGACCGTTCCAAGGCGGTGTCCCTATTTTCAACTTGTTTTCTGTCTGTCTTGTATTTTGTATTGCGTATGTTGTCTTATTTGTTGTTAGCGTTTCTTTCCTCTTTCTCCTCACTCTTCCTATCGCCCCCATCCTTTTCCCTTGCATTTGCGCTCCCTTACTTTGACATCCACTCCCCTTTTACTATGAGTAAGTTATTGCTGGCTTCCGGAATCTTAAGGCAATGTCCGACTGTTGATTTTTTCCTGCTTATGTGTGTGCTTTTGTGTGCCTGTGCGTTTGTGTGTCTTGGGTTGTTATATCTTACTTGTCTGTTTATTTATGTAACTTAAAGTTAGTTATGTGTGTGTATGTGTTTGTTATTTGTACACGAGTATCTGCGCTGGTATGGTCTTCGTTGCAACTGTGATTAAGGAACGTACTATTCCCTTTTGAACATATATCCTTGTTATACTTTCCTCTTCAACCCCCCCCCCCCCCCCCCCCCACCCCCCCCCCCACCTTCTCCCTCCTGTCTAATCCCTACCCCTTATAGAATTAAAATGTTCTTGTTGGATTTTTGAAGCAACCAGTCTATAATATTTTTCCGTTACAGCTTCCTTTTGTCGCGGGCCTACTTTGTAAAAAGCAACTAACAAGTGACAACTGGCAAGTGTCAACTAGCAGCTGGCAAGTGACAACTGGCATGTGGCAACTAGCAACTGGCAAATAGCAATTAGCAACTTGCTAGTTGCTAATTGCGAATAGGGAAACATTATATGTACACCGCCTCTTTTGCATTTGTCACGACGTGTTGTTACTTTAAATCACTGACAGGATGAGGCGCCCTTGTAAAAAATGGGGGACTCTTATTGCGTCCTCGCAATATAAAGGTCCAGTTAACTGGCATGTAGCAAGTGGCAACGAGCAATTAGCAACTAGCAACTGGCATGTCCCTACTCGCGTGCCATAGTAATGCTTTACTTAATACATCGCTTTATTTCACACAAAGGAGTCAAGTATGTGATAATATCAGTTAAGAGTTAAGTAGCAAACGTTATTACTTAGAGAAATATTTTATGTAATCAGACCATGATGATCATGTTTACACTGAACATTTTGAAACAGGAATATGTGTTTTAAACGTATTAAAGTGAAGTTTCAATATAGTATCATAAGAAATCTAAAACGACGTAGACATGACCAATTTACACGTATCGAAGACGTTGTAGTAAGCCAAATGCATTACACTTCAAGAACGTCCTTTTATGAGAAAAGTGGAAACTTCACAGGTCGCCCAACACGACAAAAATGAAAATGTTGCAAGTGAAAACATATACATGTATAAAAATTTCAAAGACATACACATATGTCTTTTGCACGTTAAGAAAAGAAAGCATCGTACAAACCAAAAGCGAAGAGTAGGATAGGCAAATCCATGAATCGTGTCAGTGATTCATGTTTCATTTGCTGTTCCTTTCGCATGAACACCGAAAAAATACATTTCATTTTTTATATTTACATAACATTTTCTTTCCATTTGTAAACAAGGTTAAATTATAAATCAAACATATTTTATTATATTTAATATTAATATCAGTTTCCCTGTCATTCTGTTGTAAAGACGGAACTCCTGCGACGTCATATAAGGAACTTCTCTCCGACTTTACGCGGATGTCGTCAAAACAGCAGCCCGTTTTTTTTATTGCTAAGCAGCGTTGTCATAACTTTTGCTGTTCATATAATTGAACGTGATAATTTGCAAAGGAAAAGAATAGAACGAATGTAAATATTATATATTGTCGCGCGTCGTATCGCATGTAGTACATTGAAGAGTGAGTGGTCGACACACATTGTCGTGATTCATATTGTGTCGTATTTTCGTGCGTCGTGTTGTTTGTCGACTGCCTGGGTCGACGTTACATAGTTTTTCATTTTCGACTGGGAAGCAGGTTTAAGATATTCAAAATGGCCGCCAAAATTCAAGAAGGCCGCCATAGTTAAATTTTTTGTAAAAAATGCTCTAGCATTGTATACAAGGCGAACACTTTTTAAAATGTAACAGAAAGTAATATTTAGCTACAGATAAGCTCTATATGGACGAATTGTGCGAAAAATATGAAACGTTGCATGGTACATGTAGAACATATATTTGTGAAGTATATTCCTCAAACAATTTTACATTAACAGTGGATAAACAAATTCAATATGGCCAACAAGTTTCAAGATGGCTGCCACAAAGTATTTTTCCATGAAAATTGTGCGCGTGACTTGGTCATACTTTGTGAAAATTTTGAAACATTGCATGATAGTTTATATATTTGTAATATACAAATACGCTCCTCAAACAATTGTTAAACTGACATTGAATAAACAAATTTAATATGGCCAATAAAATTCAAATGGCCGCCATTAAATATTTGTTCTATGAAAATCTTGCGTCAGTTGAACATATTGTGTGAATATTGTGAGACGTTGCATGATGGTGTAAAGATTGGTAAAATATGCTCATGAAAATCTAATACTTACCATTGGGAAAAACAAGTCAATGAATATGACTGATGAAATCCAAGATGGCCGCAAAAATCAGAAGAAATGGATTTACCTCGGAAATGCACACCTGACCTCGTATATCTATTACAGGTCATAGTAGTCGCCATTTGATTAATTATCCATAAACAGCCCTGATTGCTTATGTTGGTATATGTTGTTCTTCTGTCATTGACTGACCCTAGATTTAACATGCCCTTTTAGTTTTAACATATTTCATTGCAGCAATTAATGAAACAATTACAAAATAATAATTGAGGAGACGGACAAATAACAATGTTTAGTACCCCTTTCTTGGTATATCGCAGTAAGGCTGCCAATAGAAAATTTACGAAACATGTTTGGATTCTTTTCTGAAAGGATGACAATGTCTCAGATGTCAAAGGTAGCCTTCTTGAACAGTTAGGTGAGAACAAATGTAAAAAACAACATGATATCTACCGATTCATAGTCTGAACGTATTGTGTGCAGTCCATTGCAAGACTATATGCCGTAGTAATAAAATCTATAAGATCTTTTGGACACATAGAATATAACCATGCAAAATAACAGCAGACTCGGTTTGACTGAGTCTGTTCCTGAAAGGCAATGGGTAGTGCATTTCCCCTCACGCCTCATAGTACGGACTTTAGCGGAATTCAGTTTTATCATGCCATTACTATAACAACTGCCTGATAAAGCCTGTCTGAGAAAAGCAGGCTTTCTCAGGTCAGTGACTTGAGAACACTTTGCACTGTTTAAACCTATGATTAAATCCAAGGACATCAAATTGTGTCCATTTTGCATTTAAAAATTATTACGCCCTCATACGACACTGAAGTAGGTCTTTAAAATCCCAAAATATAAAAAAGCGAACAAAAACAAATGCTAACCTTGTGTTTTGTAACCGACATCTATGTTCTGCTGAACACGAAAGAATAATTTCAATTTGTTGCCAAGTGAAATTTTATCCGAAGTTCAGTTGCTAGACGGATACCCATTCTCACCAAGCAAACGTTTGAAGTGAATTAAATACACACGCCATAACGCCGCTTGGCAGAACAAATAGGCAGTACCATTTCATCTACCGTTGATTTTATTCCATAACAGTCCATTCCAGATCCAATATTCCATGATGTAAGTGCAGAGAGCTAAAATCCTGAACAAACACTTTGCATGAGTTATTTTTCCGTTTTCTATGAGCGTTTCCGTTATAAAAACTTTTTGTGGTAATTGCAAATATGGTAGGCATACACTATACATTAAAAATAGTGACATGGTCTCACGAACCTATTAAGAGCGCGTTTATAAAAATAATCGCGTAAATATGTCTTTTAGAAGTTATTCTAAAAACAAGATTGCGTCATTTTGAAGAAAAAAAATAAAAAAAGAAGTCCGGCAAAACAGCAAAATTTAGCCCACCCCTACTTTATGCACTTCATTTCTCATAATGGTAGGATAGAGTTGTTAATGAATTGTAGCATGATAAATATAATTACGGGTTACTGTCTTTTGAGAAAGGGATTTCTCAGACTCAGCCATATCTAGCCCCGTCTGAGAAACCCTTTCTCAAAAGACAGTAACCTGTTATTCTCTATATAGCGGATATTGAATGGATTCCACGATCCTAAAGAACCATTAAATATAACAACACAGAATTCTCGACCACTTTTCGTCTCTACTTTGAAAAGAAACTATCAATACAACAACACTTTTCCCTTTTACTTTATGCACTGTACACTAACATATGCATTATTGACCTTATAAGTACCTGTTATATACCTATCTAACCAATTCAACGTTGCACATTTTTTGTAATCACAAGCATTTACTCATATTGACAAAACATTTATTAATACGAACAAAACATTCACATAAAATAAGTTGGAAAAATAATATTTTGCTATTTTGTTAATTTGAATTAGTTTGAAATCAATTTCTGAGCTTTGTCCTTTTGAATTTTAGTTACTGTTTAAACTTATGCCTCATTTAAACGGGGGAGGGGGGTGGCAACATTCATTCATAATTTTTGCACGTAAACAAAGAAACCAGCTTTTATACATAACATGTTTAGTCTCAAGGAATACAAGTAACATGGGATAAGAAAATGTGTATTTTCAGTCTGCACAATATAATAGATTCATCGTGCTGGCCATTTTGGAATATAATGACTATTATGGTTTTTGTTTCAATATGATGGTATTGATTACATAAGGGTATATGTTTTATATATGTCTGTTCGAAGTAACATCCTTTAGCGTGATGTAATCAATTATTTCGCCAATTTCAAAATAAAGATTATGTTTGGCAGCCATCTTGGATTTTGGCGCAAACATATTCGAAGCGTAAGAAATATTCTACTATTATTCCAAAGCTTTTTTACAGAACACACACTCTTGTTTTGCAATTTTTTTAGTAAACTGAATTATGGCGGCCATCTTAGATTTTGGTGGCCATCTTGGATATCCACAAACCGTTTCCCAGTCTTAAATGAAGCGCATAATATTGATGTACTACCGTGCCAAGTTTCATGCTTTTCACAGAAGGTGCACAATTCGCCCCTTTTTATGCATAACTGTGCATACTGATCATCTGAAGTTCACTTTAAGCTAGTGTAGAGGTTTTTAAACTATCAAAATGTGTATCCCTAGTGAATGAAACTGGTAAAAGCCGTGCATTTTATTTTCAGTGACTACAGTTATGTGCTTAAAGTGCGCAATCCTAAACAAATTGTCCTCTTTTTTACATTATTTTCTCGACAGTCTCTTATACATTAAAGTGCTCATCAATCTATAATCATGCTTGAGAGATATTTTAAAAATGATTTTTCTCCCTTGCTGAGAAAATAAAACGGGGAAGTTAATGTTAACTTACAACAAAGAAACATATACTGCAAGGGCGTAGCCAGAGGGGGGAAGGAAGGAGTGCGACGGGTGCATTAATATCCTTGAATGTCCATGCTCGCCAACTTGCCTTTATTTACTATTATTGACGCTGTAACCTTTATATATAGTCTGATGATGATGCTTTGTATTACAGAATATGATTTTTAGAAAAGTCAAAACATTAATTTTATGCGAAACTGATTATGTATAACTATTTACCTTTTCACAATTATAGCGGAATGAAATGTATAAAAATGACAGTTTACATTTACATTACGTTTCTAAAAAATGATGTAAAATAAATAATGTAAACTTTGTAACTTTGTAACTTTGTGTTTTACATGCCATGCCTTTTTATTTCCATTACGTGTGTTAGAGATTCACCTGGAGGGGATTACTTTTATTTACACTGTCCCATGTCTTTGGAACATGGTGGGGGTAAGAGTGAGGTTAGGTGCGCACCATAAACCGGTTTAAGCTCCCCAGTGGTGTTTTTGCCACTGACCGTTCCAAGGCGGTGCCCCACTGTGTTCCTTTGTTTGTTCGTTTTGTCCTTGTGTGTTGACTTTGTGTGCGTGCGTGTGTGTATGCTTATTGTTCGTCTTGTCCTTATGTGTTGGCTTTGTGTGTGCGTGTGCGTGTGTGGTGCACGCGTTTGCGTGCTGGGGGTTCGTTTTGAGGAGGCTGCGCTTTTGGTGCGTGGCATTCCCTGTTTGATATTTTTCTTTGTTTTTTTTGTAACTGAATACGGTGTTATGTGAAATTTTTTAACGGTGTTATGTGAACTTTAGTGTAAAAAATCAAGGATCATATATCAGTGAAAAATTGTTTAGCGGCAGGACCCGTACCTAGGTTGCTACTTATTTTATTCAAAAATGATTTTAAGAGTAATAACTCCGCAAACAATATTTCGAGCGGACGTGCCAATGATATGCACAACAAGGCTTTATACCAAGCACTTCCTACTATCATTGAAATCTGGACTAGAATTTTGAAATAAAGCCTTGACAAAAATTTCTAGCAGGGCCTTTTTGCCCTATAAATCTACCTCCAGTAAAAGGAGGTAATCCCTAAGCAAAGAAAGTATTTTTCCCCAATTCTGAATTTAATATTCCCAAATTAGTGTTACCTTTTATGAATTTTGCCGGTTTAAAATAGTTTTGCTAATTTGTATGTATATTTTGGTCATTAAAACAACAGTTATACTGTTAAACAATTTCTGAAATGCAGTCCATTGATATTTTACACAAATATATCTTAATATAGATTCTGTTTATTTGCAAATTTTCTCAAATAAAACAATTTTCAAGAGCAATTTCCTAATTTCACTTGTGTTGATGGCGTTCCCAAAATGATGAAAAAGGACATGTCTATATAATTTCTATCTCTAATAATGAGATACAATTAATTCGTCAAATCATTCAACGTACAATCCATAACTTATGAATAATATAGACCTGCAACTATCATTCCTAAGACGTTTCAGTCAAATCACACAAACAGTATACTAGGAGTAGTAGTCCGAACATTTTTTTTTCAGTAAAAGGAATAATGGACATTATGAACTCCGGAAAAATATTTCGAGCAGTATGTACCAACGATATGCACAACTTATTTCAATAAATCCCTTAGGCTTCAATGAAATCTGGGGATGAATTACAGAAAAAAAACTCTTCATGTATGATAATCAAAGGGCCGTTACTCAGTACAAGATCATTTAAATAAGAACCTCGTAACACATGCTCAGCTAAAAATTGTACGGATCATTCCTATGAAATTGTTTTCAAATCCTGCTAATTATAAAGCAGTTCGGACAAATTTCATTCAAAAACTAATTGTAAGGGAACCAAACTCCACAAAAAAAAAAAAAAAAAAAAACAAAAAAACAAACGAGGATACGCACAACAAGGCTTCATAATATCATTTCTGTGAAGTTCCGTTTAAATCCCAGCAGAGCATTTTGAGAAGCTAGATCAGGCCATATGAAGACGGACAGACGGACGTACATATGACGAAGGCAGAAACAAAATGTATCGAATGAAATGGGAAAAATAGTTTATGGAACTTTTGTAGAATTACTTAATTAAATTTTTTTTAAAGAAATCTTATTATTAGTACATGTATATTTTGGAGCTCTTGATAAAACACTTTACTCATGCTTTGTTAAAGTAGCTCTTCTAATGTCTTATGCGAACATTCCTATACTAACATTTAATTAAATACTAACATTTAATTAAATTGTCCCAAATTTAATTACTTCCTATACAAGCATAGAGCATAACCAAGACTCAGTTTCATTCAGTCTGTTTTATAATTCTTGAATGACGTTCTGTCATGAAAAAAGTCAGCTACTGTAACAGTGGATGAAATACAAGTATGTCTTGAGAAGACCCCCTGGATTTACAGCAAATTCATTCACAGTTCATTGTCCACATCAGCTTTAGCCGACCATGTCTATTATGAGACCTATCAGTAGGATTACGTTTTTCCTCCTATTGTTTGATTGTTATCTTAATGATGAACGTTAGTGGGTATATGTTCACTCTACAAATTCAGGGGCCCTGTTAGAAACTTAGCTAAGTATAGATTATTTGACAGCCGTGTTGTATTTCTAATATATTTCAAACGAGGACACATGCTCTTAGTTATTGTATTCTTCGTTTCAGGTATACGCAAACATCTGGACAGACGAAAATGGCAAATTGCAAACTACAAAAGCGCCTACGACTGTCCTCTTTGATAGAGACGGAAATTTCTATTCGTTCGGATATGAGGTAACTTTTTAGTTGAAAATTAACGTTGTTTTAATATCTTCTCACGAAATAGTTGATAAATTCATGCATAGCAGATTTTCATACATAATATTATGTTTGGACCAAAGGCCTTACCTCGATCTTTGGTAGTTTCGGTGAAAATCAAAATTAAATTATATCAGTTTGCGAAGCAATTCTGTCTGATGAAATGAACTTTTAAGTAAAATGCTTCTGGATTTAAGAACATGAGACAAATACACTCATTAATACATTCATATTGCTTGCTGTTATGTGATTATTAGGCTGAAAAGACATACGCAGATTTAGCTGATGACGACGAACACCACGGCTGGATGTACTTTAAACATTTCAAAATGAACCTGCATGGAAACACTGTAAGAAAAAACAACTGTTTAGAATATTTATGTTAAAGATATATCGATCAAGCATTCTCTCAGCTCGTTATTAAAACATGTAGAAAATATGTCACAAATGTACAGCAGGTTTATAAACTTTATACTTTGTATTTTTCAGCTAATATAGACAGGAGTAAAATTCTATCAAGTTCATATGAAATTACTATATCCTTTCCGTTTGACATTATTGCTAGTTATCTGTTTTATCAAACCGCATTTAAATAGCACAATGTTTTGTAATTATGTATGATTTCAACGTGTATGTCAAAACTGTCCTAGCGGCTGAAATGTACAATGCAAAAAAAGACGACCAGGGGAACAGAATGTTGGCTATAGACGTTTTTGCGGCAGCTATCAAGTTTCTAAATGATCAACTCTTTGAAGAGTCAAAATTAAAAGTACCAAACAAGGAAAAACAAGGAAAAACGACATTTACTGGGTTATAACTGTGCCAGCAATTTGGCAATACAGTGCAAAGCAATTCATGAAAGAGGCTTCTCTGAGGGTAAGCATGATTTTTGCGTGTATACGGTCACATATGGGAAACTTTTTGATGTGCTTTCTGTTATCATTTCGTCTAGGGAGATTGTATTTATTCTTTATAAACTTGTTACGTTATGCATTTACCCCTTCTTGAGCATGTTTCCGCCACGATCGTTTGCAATTTCATTTAATTATTTCCGAATTAATGCTTTGTTTATTGATAACTTTCAAATGCAGAAAATGGATGCTGGTACTCATCTTTGCTTACAATAATTTCCTGAAAGGCAAAAGCTTTATTCCTATTCCTACAGTTTTCAAGCTCGAAAGTCCTCGGCACATGATTTTATTTGTAATGGCGGGTCAAAAGCCCACACAACTCAAATAAACATGAGTTTAAATGTGTAATATAATGCAGTTTAACACATATCTTTTCTTACATTTTCTGAAGACTCCAAGTGCTTAGACCCCATGCAGTGTTTCTATATCTAGCTAAATTTGTTTTGGAGGGTTGAATTTGAAAGTTTCTATATCACTTTATCTATAACGATGTGACGAAAAGCTAATACGCAAAAATATTGTGGACATCTAACCTCACTTGTAGTAAAAGTTGCAAGGGGGCGATGTGTGGGGGAGAAGAAAGTAGCACCAACAACAAACAAGACAATATATGTAACAAAAATTACGGAACAGACAGAAACAAGTTGAAAATAGGGGCACCGCCTTGGAACTAAGAGTCCTGTACCGGTTCTTCCCAGGAAAGACGGCTTCGCGTGTATTGGTGCTATACACCGAGCACCTTAAAGAACCAGACTGTCTATTCGCAAAGGGCTAGGCTAAATTAGCCGGACAGGCTTGTATCTAAAAAGGATTTCTCCCAATCTCTCCTGGGGGCTTTATCTCACTCTGTACCTCTGGTGAGATCGCTGTGTCTGTACCAGCAGATGATGAATTTCGCGCCTTGTGTGACTGCGTTTACTATATGTAAAGCGCCTTTGAAAGTGTTTATCATCAAAAGGGCGCTACATAAATCTGATATGATAATCTGCTATAATTATAATAACTTTTAAGGGCACGACTAAGCAAGCTGCAAGACAAATTTCACCTCACTCTGACCGCTTTTGTAGGATTTAGGAGAAAATCATCATAGAGTCTTTCGCTTTGTTAGTCGTCCCGCCATCAAAAAGGAAAGCGTAGCGACTAACTGAATCGCTAAACCTGCACTGTGCTTAACCATTTCGTAATATTTGCTCTATCCGTCCATCCATCACACTTCATTTCCGATGAATAACTGGAGAACCATTTAAACTTCATAGGGTGATAGGGATTACACAACAGATGAACCCTATTGTTCTGGGGATCACTCGATCACAGGTCAATGTCACAGGCGCAGGAATATGGAAAACCGTTGACCCAGAATGTTGAAACTTCATAGGATGATTGGTCAAGTCACAGGGGCCAGAACATGGCAAGCAGTTTCCGATCAATAAGTTGGGAACCATTTGACTCAGAACCATTAAACTTCATAGGGTGATAGGACTTACAGAGTAATGATCCCTATTGTTTTTTGGGTTACTCGAACGTTGAAACTTCATGGTCATGCTGAACAGATTATCCTTAAATCATTTCAGACACTAAGTCAACCATCAGTGTCTCTTTGACTTTCGCTCCTGTCCCCATTTGACTTCTGGCTTATCACTACTATGCTTTGGGAGAGGTACTGTGCTTTTCTACAAAAACATCTTCTAGTTGTATCCTCTGTTTATAAACCTTTTTACATATTTCTAGGCTTGCATTCCATCTGACCAGTTTTCTTTTGCCCTAGAACCAGAAGCGGCGATTTATTGTAAGCAGTACGAAGCGTCAAGATGTGAGGAGACGGATGGTACAGCAACCATAAAAACATTTGCTCCCGGCTCACAATTCTTAGTGCTTGACCTTGTAGGTGAATAATAATTCAGTTTGTGTTAATAATAAAGAATGATATTTGTGAAACACAGATGATTCATATATAAGTTTCAAATAAATTTATCACGTGTAAAGTTTGTTTGTTATACTATCTGAAATATCATTAAAGAAAAACGGTATGACAGACCAAAGTTTTCATTTGATGTTCAGTACATGAGACCGCGATTAATTAAAACGCTGGACAAAAAGTACCTAATTAGAAACTATAAAGCGTGTGCCTCCTGCACATGAAACAGTTCGTCACAGAGTGCAACAGGTAAAACTAAGAACTAATACAAACTTTGAGAGAAACAATACAAAACTGAAATGACGAGTCACTTTTTAGCCCACCATCATCAGATTGTGGGCTGTTCAATCACTCTGCGCCCGTGGTCCGTCGTCCTTCCGTCCGTTAACAATTTCTCGTTATCGCATCTCCTCAGAAACTACTGGGGGATTTTGAACAAACCTTGTCAGAATAATGTATTGGTACCCTAGTTTTGTCACTCTGAAAATCAGACTGGTTCAACAATTTTTGAGTGAGTTATGGCCCTTTGGTTTTATAATTTTATATCCAGTGACCCTCCAAGTAGTTAATTTGTTTTTTATGGCCTTATCTGTAGAAGGGCCATAAAGTCTGCAGACACTATGAGATAATGATTATAGTAGTTCATTATTTTCCTATTACACCTCAGCAGTGAATGGACTACCCTAGTAGATTGATGATTAATTTGTTTAGCACTCATATTTCAGGGTTTAATTATTAGTTATAATATAAGTAATTATATGTGCATTCTCTGTTTCCGTAATAAAAAGAAAATAATGCATATAACTCATTAATGGTGTCATCTCTCTTGTTTAGGGTCAACATCACTTATTTTGATCAAGTGACCTACTTTTTGGTTTTTAACCTACAGCATTCAAATTTGGACCACATGTATAGTTTTGAGTGGCTAGATGAACCTTGATATGAGTTTACCTTGATCTTGACCTAGTGACATACTTTCACATTTCTGTAACTACAGCCTTCAATTATGGACCACATGCATAGGTTTGTGTACCGAAATATACTTTGACACTGACATTGCCCTAGTGACCTACTTTCACATTTTTGAAGGTACAGGCTTCAAATTTGGACCACATGCATAGTTTTGTCTTCCGAAATAAAATTTGACATTGACTTTGACCTAATGATTAGCTTTCACATTTCTCAAGCTACATCCTTCAAATTTGGACCACATGTATAGTTTTGTGTACCAAAATGAACTTTGACCTTGAGATTGACCTAGTGACCTACTCTCACATTTCTCAAGCTACAGGCTTCAAATTTGAACCACGTGTATTGTTTTGTGTTCTGAATTGAAATTCGACCTTGATTTTTACCTAGTACCTACTTTCACATTTCTCAAGCTACAGCCTTCAAATTTGAAGCACATGCATAGTTTTGTGTACCGAAATGAACTTTGACTTTCAAATTGATCTAGTGACCTACTTTCACATTTCTCAAGCTATAGCTTTCAAATTTGCACCACATGCATGGACCACATGCACAGTTTTGTGTACCGATATTAACTTTGACCTTGATTTTGACCTAGTGACATATTTGTGCTTTCCTCATAGCGCATTCATGTTTTGTCCAGTCTCTTTGATATCTAGTATGTAAGTATCTTGTATGGAGCCTAAATTACCAACTGGTGTTAGAGGTCACTGGATCCAAGGACTGTGATGACTTGGATTCTGACATAGTTACCTACTTTTAGGATTTTGAGCTAGTCTTGAAAATGACTCAATGGTGGGCGCCAAAATCACTCTGTGATCTCTTGTTGTATAGCGCATTCGGAAATAATCAAATCAATTTGATTTTCAGGAGGAACTGTTGATATAACAGCGAGCGAAGTTCAGCAAGATGGAGCATTAAAAGAACTGTATCACCCGAGTGGCGGACCTTGGGGTGGAACTTTGGTGGATCGTGAAATGTACTGCTTCTTTGAAGAAATTTTCGGGAACGATGTTTTGAAAAGGTTCAAATTAGAAACGAAGTTAGATTACCTTGAAATGGCTGTGACACTAGAAGCGAAGAAGCGACAATGTAACACAAAGAAGGCATCAACTGACGTACGAATAACACTACCGAATTCAATATACACCTTGTATAAGAAAATGAAAGGTGTGAAACTAGAAAGTGAATTAAGCAAGAGTGGGTCTGCAAAATCAGTCAAAATGACAAAAGATAAACTTCGTGTTGAAAATAATGAGTTTGTAAAGATGTTTGAAAATCCAAAACATTTGTTATTGGAACACCTAAATGAACTGTTGGATAAGCCTGAACTGAAAAAAGTGTCAACATTAATGATGGTCGGTGGGTTTTCAGAGTCGCCTATCATGCAGAGAGCAGTTATGGAAGCATTTCCAAATAAACATGTCATAATACCACAAGATGCAGGAACAGTTGTAATGAAAGGTAAGTTAATTTTCTTTTCGTGCCCTCCCCAATCCCCCTACCCCGAAACGTTCTGTAGGTATACTTAGAAGTGTCCCTCTTGGTCCGTCCGAGACTCAGTCGTACATATCTCAAAAGGTATCAAACCTCAAGGGATTGTTATTCAGCATGTGAATTTGTGCACATGGTGTTTTAATTGGGATCTTACATAACCAGACAATAGTTAAGAACAATGACCTCGTGAAAAAGAAACATAAACATAGGCTTACGTATTTGACCTAGGAATATGAAACATTAGAAGAATATTTTTCAACATGTGAAATTGTGCACCTGGGATATTGTGAGAGATTTCATTCAACCGGACCAGAGTTATGACCATTTACTTAGTCAAAAATATGCATAACAATTGTGTCGCACGTATCTTGAGACGTATAATGTTTGACTTAGAGTCATGAAACATAGTAGAATACTATTCAACATGTGAAGTCGTGCACCTTGGGAATGTTCGGCGATTCTTTCGGTCAGATTAGAGTTATGGCCCTTGATAATGCCAAAATATGACTTGAATTCATCAAACAGTAATTGTTATATAGCATGTGAAGTTATGCATTTGGTGTTCCGTTTGGTATTGCACTTAACCAGACCAGAGTTATGGCCCTTAACTAAGTGAAAAATACACATAAAATGGTTAAAGTTTATGTTGCAAATATCTTATAAAGTATTTCACTTGGAGTCACGAAAGCATGTAGGAATATTATCAGCTTGTGAATTTGTGCAACTGAGAATTTTTTTGAATTTCAATCTGCAAGACAGAAGTTATTGCCCTTAACTTAGTCAAAGTATGCATTAAGGGCATAAACACCAGAGTTACTTTTCTTCGGATTTCTTGCTGCAAGACCAGAGTTATGGTCGTTGATATACTAGTAGTCAAAAGTATGCATTAATTTTTGTCTTATGCATCTCAAAATGTATTTGACCTTGAGTCATGAAACCTTAGAAAAAAGTTTGTATAGCATGTAGCATGTATAGTGGTGCACCTGGTGTTCTCTTTGGGCTTTCACTCAACAAATGCGCTACAAAGATAGTGACTCAGGACGCTAATTCATCCTCTAGCAGCATAGGTACAGAAATGTCTGACCAGAGGGTCAGAGCGAGAGAAAGTCCCCAGGACAGAGAGAGAGAGAGAGAGAGAGAGAGAGAGAGAGAG
The DNA here is from genome assembly GCF_021730395.1 of Mercenaria mercenaria. NCBI lineage: Eukaryota > Metazoa > Mollusca > Bivalvia > Venerida > Veneridae > Mercenaria > Mercenaria mercenaria. The sequence goes on from NC_069365.1 coordinate 91,187,601, forward strand.
AGAGGGGAGGGGGAGAGAGAGAGAGATCCATTTAGATACAGACATGTCCAGCTAACTCAGCCTAGCATTTGTTTTTTCCGCTTTTTTATATTTTGGGATTTTAAAGACCTACTTCAGGGTCGTATGAGGGCTTTATAATTTTTAAATGCAAAATGGATACAATCTGATGTCCTTGAATTTAATCGTAGGTTTAAACAGTGCAAAGTGTTCTCAAGTCACTGATCTGAGAATGCCTGCTTTTCTCAGACAAGCTTTATCAGACAGTTGTTTTAGTAATGGCATGATAAATGTACAATCTAGTGTTCACGGAAGATATATGGTTTGATCTTGCATGTAAAACAAACAAACTCGGTTTTTAATGCAATGTTTTGTTTACAGTAACATTATATAAAGTGCACATATTTTGTTCATGCTAAAACTCAATGAAAACATTGAGTTATATAAAGATATAATTCACATTTAAGACATCGTCAAACTAATTTCACCTACTTAGAATTGTATAGTTATTTTTATTCATCAGAAAAAGTTATCGAAACGGTAAATAAACATTTAGTCCAGCAGAGAATGAATTGTTAAGCGTTGTGAAATTATTATATACTCAAAACACTAAGTAAATCAGAGTCAAATTTCATGTCGTTGTCTTTTATAACTGAGCGTGTGCATAACTGGCTTATAAAAGGTAATATGGCACCCAATGCAGATGTTGCACATTATTTTCTCTGCTGACCATTCAGGGCATTCCCTGTTGTGTTTCGGAATTCTTTTTCCAGTATCTTTTATTTTTTCTATGTATTTTGTATTCCTTTCTGTCATGTAACTATCCATACATACTGATTTCTACATTTTACATTTTTGGCCTTGTTTTTATATTGTTTTATACCTATTATTGAAGGAGCTGTTATGTTCGGCTTCAAGAAAGAAGTAATACATTCAAGAAAACTACCATTTTCTTATGGTAAGTATGACTTAAACGTTTTTCATAATTCTAAACATACAATTTTAAAGTGTGTATGAAATAAGCGTGTACGAACGGAAACCTGATATTAAATATAGTAACTTGTTTCCCGTTTTGGAAGTAGTATCCTCCTGTTTTAACTCGCCCGGTGCATAAGAATAGGCATGGTATCATGAAACGAAATACATCATTGTAAACTTCAAATATATCTAAATTTCAACCATTCCAATTCTTTTTAAATATCATAATAAAAACTTTATTTAAGTTTGAAATTACTCAATTTCAATATTTTCTGAATTGGAAACTTGACTTCCTGATTTGGATGCTAAATATGTAGTTTATATCTTTCATATAGTATTTAAGATACACATATAATATTTGAAAAGCACTGTTTTAGCACTTCACTGCTTGATGCTTGCTGAAACAAAAAATTATTTCTAAATATATACAATTTAACCCATATACGTGTACTTCTTGTTTTTAAACGTAATGTTGCTCAAAATCATTCTGGCCCAAAATGATTTTGATGCACCGAATCTTTTGATGGAAACAACAAGTTACTGTATTTAGTAACAAGTTTCCCGTTCGGGAAGTAGGCGAAACCATAAAATGATTTCCCGAACAGGAAGTTTCCCCTCCTGATCATCGCTCCGTCATATTGACTTACTAAATAATTTCTTAGCTAGTGAATATACACAAGTTAATGACTGCAAACGTTAAAGTAGACCCGATGAGCAAACATTTAATAGATCCACTCTGCAAACATATCCCCATAAAAGTCTTTTACTGCGTTTACTAGCAGACTAACGGTTGAACCGTCACTTTCGCTAAAATTTAAAGTACTAAAACACATTCGGTTTTAAACTGTCTTCATTTGATTTAAATAACTTAATTCACGAATCATTAACAAATAAAGCAAAGTGACAGAATGCAAAGAAGCTTGTCTTTTTACCTGATACAATAACAATTTCATCCGACTTTTTTTTTGTAAATTGTACAAAAATGTCAGCTTCTAGGGAAAATATATTTTCTACTCAGATTTAACTCAAAATATATAAATGTATAATAAAATAGCCGACCACATTTTACATATGTCTAGTGTCAAGACAGGTTGTTTTCTCTATGTATTTCAACAGCCGTACCATATGATCCGAAGAAACATTTATCAGGCAGAAAAAGTATAAACGGTTTTGATGAGGAAAGATGTGAAGATGTTTTTCACCAGTTTGTCAAAAAGGGGCAAACAGTAGTTAAAGGGAAAACGAAAATCGAAAGTATATCAGACCCCTGCGGATGAATTGCCGGATCTAAGTTTTACTTTTGGACCTGAATTCGAGAGAATTGGAGAGCTCAGCCTTACACCTCAAAATCCAGGGAGGCAACAAATAGATGTTACAATGACATTCGGTGGTATTGAGCTGGAGGTTGAAGCTAAAGAACACGGAACAGATAATAAAGTTGTAGCAAAATTTGACTTTCTGACATAGAAGTTGAATTATTGCTTAACTTTTCCCATGTTTATCATGAACTGCCCGTCAGATATTGTCCTCGTATCTCAAGTATGACTATCAAAATGAAATAACGATTGCAAGTAAAAAACATATGTTATCAATGCACTACTTGAAGAGAGAATGAGTGACAACGGTAGCGTGATATATAAAATGTAACTTAACACACTGTCTTATTTATTTTATTGTGATTTTGAAATTTACAAGAGATATAATCATATTGTATAACAATACCATGGCCAGTACACTGGCCCCAGATCAGAAAGAAAATGCCTCCGTACGTGTTATACCCTACCCTTAGGTATTCTATAAGAACCATGGTCATGAACGGGAAAATATACTAACCCGTTTCAATCGCACATTTCATACCTAAAACACGCAGTGCGGTATATGTGTACTATGGATATCAAACAAGTGGTAATTTATCTTCCATTGTGTACCGGTCACATTTTTCAATACATCTTATCTTAGAAAAAGAACGCGTAGTTTATAGTAATTTCAACGTTACACAAAAAACTTGCTTGAACTTCCCTGGTGAAGTTCCGTTCTAGATTACAAAACCATTCTGATTGGCTGTTGTGAAAATGTATGCCAATCGTCATTTTACTACACGTGTTCGCTAAAATGTGAAAATGCAGCATTAATGTGCAAAATGAATAAAATAAACAGAACAGATGCAGACCAATGTACGATTTCAAATTAAAGATCATATACAAGATGAATTTCATTCATCATTTCCAGTTTTAGTGTAAAATTGTGATTTTTTTTAAAATTCTGTTTTTGTTTGATTACGTTTCGCCAAACATGTGTACACTGCCGTGACCTCTAGACCGGATGTTCATTGGGGAAGGTCAAGCAAGTTTATTCTGTAACGTTGACGAAAGCATAAAATATGTCGATAATCTCAGCAATATGGAATATTGAGACAATATGACTGGTGCACGATGAAAGATAAATTATCGCTTGTTCAATATGCTAGGTACCCATTCACCGAACTGCGCGTTTAAGTTGAGAAATGTACGATTGAAACGGGTTAGTATATTTTCCCGTTCATGACCATGGTTCTTATAGAATACTAAGGGGTGGGGCATTTTCTATCTGATCTGGTGCCAGTGGGCCAGTAACTCGATATATAAGGTTACTAGCGTTACCAAAAACTGAAAGACATCAAATAAGTATTATTTTTAGATTGTTACCTATAATCTGAAATAGATGCAGATTAACGCATGGGATGAGGGTCTGACTCTTGATCCAGAAATCACAGGTTCGAGTGTTATTAGGAGGGAGCGGAGTCTGACATTCCAATGCCAATGCTCGAGTACTGATTAAATTCAAGGAACTTACTCATGTTCATCAAATTAATCGTATACAACATCAATCTCCTATTACTGGATCATTGGAGATACCAATTTTAACACAATTTGTTTTACATGAGGGGTGCTCAAAATGTTATTATATAAACCTCGTAATTGTGTTTTAACTGATCGGAATAGTGTGCTAGATATGTTTTGATATTAAGAATGCTATCATATTCATATAGATTTCTGAATCCTTAGGAACACTGTATACGTATAACATTCTGCTTAAGTCGATGCTAATGTGATGCATATTTTGTTACCTCCTTTGACCAGACTTCAAGTAGACTGTCTCTGCTATTGCTTTTGCTTTATTGCATTTTATGCTTCAAAATGATGTTCTTATAGATTTTATTACTAATGTTGTTATATTTTCTGGTCTTTCGGGATCATTGATTTCAACTCATTTAGATTTGAAGATTGAATACTGTTTAAGCCGGTGATAGGGGCAGTGAGCAGTGTTGCATTTTCCATTAACTCAATCAAACCGAGTCTGCATTTTTCACTGTTTGCCTTGTTCTCAGTGCTTCCGGTGGATCTACTTTTCAGATTTTTTTTATGAAACTCTTGACTCCTAATTGTCAGGTACAAAAAGTACATTGGATTGCGCTCTAGTGTACCACTGAAGGTTGCATGTACACCGCCGAACGAACACATCTGCGGATGTCTCTAAAAATGTGCAAATGTTGAGTTCAGCTCAATTCGAAGCTGTTGTGCTTGGAAGGCAGTATGCAATTCCACAACCATAAATAAACAAACTCAATCCATCCCAGGCTGCAACATTGACATTTTTCTCGTGTGTGGTGACCTGTGTAGTTTCCGCTTTTTGGATATCATAGAAAATAGAAGAACCATGTACTTCCTGAAATTTCCTCTGATTCGCGTATAAATTCCATATAAACAAGAGTGGAAAAGAAAAGATTATATTTTATAAACAAAGACTTTTTACTATCATAGGGCAGAAAATTAAAAACTTGACAGCATTGCTGCGGTTGTTGTTCTCAGTGGTAGAAGTATTGTCTTTTTTTTTCTTTTTTATGTTTTACTTGTCTATATATTATTGTATAAATGTTACAGATTAAATACGTCCAGACATAAAATGCTGTAGGGCTCCATTTTGAACATTAGGTATTTTTGAACGTGGATATTCCTATTAGATATTTTTCCTTGATTTCTTTGCATAGTTCAATATTTTATTTACTTTCTAAAAATATGTTTCATCTAGAACAAATATAATTTAAATTTTAATAAAATATTTGAGTGTAGTTTTGCCAAAGTATAAGTGAATTTAAAAGAATGTTGAAATAAAAACACAGCTTAATTCCTACTTCAATGTATAGTAAATCAATTGAATTTCATCAGTAATGTTTCTGAGAGTTGTACTAATTTACAGGTTACAAGCGTTTTAATACATTTGGAACTCGCTTACTTTTTAATTAATATACCATTTCCATTTGGCGTGCTTGTTTAACATTTAAAATGTAAGGAAGCCTAGAACTCTTCTGTGCATAAACATTCAGTATGCAGAATAGCTGTCTCGTGCACAAGATATAATTTTCTCATGTGCAGGAAATGATAAAATGATAGACCAGTCATAAATTACGCAAACACACTTTCAACGAAACAGCAGCTCATTTACTTTTGTTATTGATGCATAAGATAAAAGCCATGCGCATAAGTTCGTTTGTGCTAAGCTAAAGACAATTATGCATATTCATTATGCGAATATGCATGTTTATACACTTAAATTTATCATCAAATGACGACGCTATAAATATGTATATGTAGAGATGCAATCTTGGCAAACACAGTCATTTTATGTATCTGCATATATATGTTGTTTTGTATTGTAATTACATTTGTTGCATTACATTTTACGGTATAAAATAAAATTTTAAATACATTTTTTCAAAGGAATTTTATTGTTTGCACTTTTTTTTTTTTAGAACTGAGCATTTAAGACAATAACTTTGACTGTACTGAGGGGAATTTAGTGTAACTTGATCCAATGATAGATAGCAATGAGGCGCAGTGAATCGCCCAAGAACCACAACGCTGATCTGAATATTTTTTAAATTTTCTCTTTTGATGTTCTTGATTTTTAACATCCAGTGTATATATGGCAGTAAAACTGAATACAATTCGTCTATTATCTGTCGTGTCCTATAGGCATGCCTCAGTAATTTTCGTGGATCAGCAAATTACGACACGATGCCTTCACACAGTCAGAATGTGAAGGAATAGAACTTGCAGAGCGCAGTTACTTTAAATAAATTCTAACCAACAGCAACGCTTATTTGTAAATATCGACAATATTGACTTGAGCTCACGTATAAACAGTGATGATATAAACAAAATTACATATTATGTATGGATAATATGTCTACCATATCTGCATAATAATATATTTAAGAATATTAAATATTTATCTGTGTCTGAACCTGTTTCTAACAGTAGAAAGCTTTAGCCCAAGCAATCCAATGTTGCTACAGTTTTATTTCCCGTTTTTTTTTTTTTTTGTTTTGTTTTTGTTTTTTGGTTTTTTTTTTTGGTTTTTTTAGTCTTCTGCCTCAACTACAATTTCAGTCCCTCCAATGCCATCAAAACTTTGACTTTTCGTCCTACGTTCTCATCTGGCTCTTCAAACCTTATTTTCAAATTTCCAATGTAAGTACATTCTTCTTCAACTACTAATACGGATTCACTTTTTCGGATATAAAAAAGTCAAAATCTACTCATATCTATTTTTTGTAAACCGTTGAGTAACATTTTTTTCACCTGAAATTCCCCTACCTTTACTTTTTGACGCTTTTATACATATGTTTTGAACATGTCTTTACATTTTATTCCAGAATCCGTGTTAATTTTTTTCAACTGCATGCAGCCATGCTTTGAAAGGAGTCGTAGTTTTATCTCCATTTGTGTATTTCAAAGTTCGTACAGTTATGCATTCAGGGTTATGACCAAATATCAACGCACCTCTCAGTACAGTTGATGATACATTTGAAGGTATAAGTACCTGTTCTTCTGGAAACGCCTCTTTGACAGCATGCTGCAACAGTGGCGACTCACAAAACCCACCAACCATCAGAATAGCCTTTATATCTTTTGTTTCATTATAGTTCAATATTTTTTTCACGTACATTACGGTTTTCTTTGTGGGATCTCCAAACAAATAAAATAATACAATCTTAGATATGTTGATATTGTCTCGTTTTATTTCCACTAATTCTGCATATCTGGTTGATGCAATTACATCAATGAAACAGAGTTTTCTTTCTTTCTCACACAATTCGACAGTCGATGCTGGGAGATGCATAAGTACCCGTCTTGCAGAATTTCTTATTTCTCTCTTCTTCACTTCAAACTCTCGCTGCATACACAACCAGTCTTCTATCTCATGCACTTTGAATTGTTCGAAAACATCTTTACCAGCAAGCTCCTTCAAGAAATCTTCAAATGCTTTATTAACCATTATTCCACCCCATCCGACAACGTTAGAAGCTACCACCTCCCGTAGAGTGTTCTGATCTTGTACACCATGGACTGGTTCAAGGGCTATTGTCAGTTGCTCCTTTTTCGTGCCTGCCTGCCAATAAGAATGTATTTGAATGTATCATTACAGGTTGAATATATATGTATATGTCTAATATTCACCAATAAAACTTTTTTTAAAATTACGGTGTATATTTCACTAATAAACAGCGATAATATAACTCAAAATCCTTGCACTAGATTTAAATCAATTCCAATTCATGTAATAATTTTTGGTTAAGATAAAAACAACGCTTGATTACACCCGGTATTTGCGTGCCTGCAGTGGTCCATGCCTAATAAAGTTCTCTCAAGCACAATACACAATCCCAAATCAATCTTCTGTTATCATAATAGTAACCATATCATATTTGAATTGTAATTTCAAGTGTATGCCACATGTGTAAATAATCAAAATAGTTTTACTTTCTTGTAAACATATTTGAGACTCTTAAAAAGAGTTCTTTCAAGTCTGTAAATGCTATTTGAACAACAGGAACACTTCTACCTTACATTATGTACATTCCATTCCTAAATTATTTGATTTTTTCAAAAACCTATCTCATCAACAGCCTTCCAGTAAACATTAGAATAAATATGATTGGAAATGTTAAATATCACACATTTCGAATTTTATTAGGTCAGTAGTTATTAATAGCACGAGCTTTCTTCTAGCCAGTTGCTAAATATATTGTCATGAAGACTGGATGACCGTGGCTTTTACAAATATTTGGAATAAAATCCAAACAATTTTCTTTAAATGGATCGAAAACGAAATGCTAAACGTACGGGACGAGCGGTCTAACTGACATAAATATACGCATCCTATCAAAAGGTGGCACAAAATTTTATAACAGTTTATTTAATGATTAACAATCTTGTTCTTCTGTTGACTAAAGTCTATAAGAGGAAAACGATAGACCTTTGAAGCCGCCTCTTTCAATGTTGTAATAATTTATTTATTGATTAACAATCTTGTTTGTACTTCTGTTGATTAAAGTATATAAGAGGAAAATGATAAACTTTGAAGCCGCCTCTTTCATAAACTGCTTTGCGGGGTCAGACCAGCTTGCTGGTACTGTTATAACCCAGTGAATTTCTTCAGGTCTCAACTGTCCAGTGACTCGTTGTTCCACAATAAGCATCATATCATTGACCAAATATTCGATGGACATAGAAAATACGTCAATAGCGGGAAATGGTTTCCCCATTTCGTCTACTAGTGTCATCTCCCTGTTTAATCCCTGTGAAAAAATCTTAATATAGCAATTTTCGAGACCCGATTCTTATAGTACACATTAATGTATAATACATATAAATGAACCAGCACAGCGCTTAATCAGATGTACATTGCATTTTCTTTCTTCTGTACACTGAGTATGTAAATTCATTTAATAACTGAATCCAGCGAAATTTAGGACGTAGTAGCACACTTACAGACTTTAACGATTATTGACTCAAAGGAAAATGATATTACCCTTCCTAACTGTTTAAAGAGAGACATTTTGAAATGTCTGAAGAAATAGTAATGCATGTGGTCATTGTTGTCTGCAAGTTCTCTGTATCTACTTTCTGCATCGTAGCCAAATGCGTCAAAAGTACCATCTGGTTTCAATAATAAACAGGTTGGGGTCTTTTCGGTTGTGAGCGTTCCTGAATTCCACATTTTTACTGTTGCTTTCGTATGGTCTCTTTCATAATCATGTTTGAAAGAGAAAGCCCAACTAGAAAATGTCGTTCCAAAGACTATTGCTCCAACTAGCAACCGCGGTGCAGATGCCTTCAAATTAAAACAACCTTATATGACTTTCAAAAATAAGCCCAGAAATAAGATATCTTATATTTTTAGGTATGATTGGTATTTGTTTTTTCATGAAATGAACTACTGGCTATAATTATAGTTAACGACTTGAACTCCTTAACGTCTTACGTTTTTCATAATAATTACTGATGTTTTGTTACATAATTTAACGTAAAACAGGAATCTTTTTGTAATTTCCAATGAAACTGCCACATTTTATTAAAGTTATATTATTTGATAATTTGCAGGTTGATTGCACAATCATTCTTCAAATTTCATTTGTAGTTTGTGTTAAGGTGTCCCACAATCTTGAGTTTGCGAGTCAGTACACGAGCGAAGTAAAAGAACAGTGATAAACTACTAAAATAATTTCGTTTTTTCTATTATTATTTTAGTGGTATGCACTCTTTATTTGTTTATATATGTATCACAAGTAATAGTCTGTGACACGTTCAAAAGAATAATAAAGTAAAGCTCATGCCCTGCTATTTCTATGTCTATCAGTTGATACCTGGAATACGTTAATAAATTAAGATAAAAGTCATTCAACAGTTTACTGAACGTGTAATGGTATTCAATAAAAGTGTTATAGTATTTTAAATTCAATGACACATTGTCAGTAATGAAACCAGTTGAGTTATGTAATAACCAGGAGCAATATAGTTTTATCGATTTTGATAAAATAGATACAATTAGTTGCCTTAATTAACTCAAACAAATATAGTCATGTAACAAAAACACATTTCTAAAGTCGAGCCTTATATGCCGATTAACAAGAAGATTAAACTATTGAGAAGTTAAAAGCATACCAAAATACCTTTCGCAAGGACCCTATACATGCAAACTGCAACACAATTGTATTATTTATACACAACTTTTAATTATTAAAAACAACTAGCGTTTATGTTATCAAACCCACCATATTACTAATATATTCCACTTGCTTGGATTCCTTCAGTGATCTAGTATTGGGACAATATAACTTACCGTTGATCGTCTAATTTATCGATATGCAAATGAGGTTCTTTCCATTTAACAATGAAACCGAAAGTTGGAATTTAATTTAACTTTCTTCTTTTTCAGTCTCGTCTACTCAAATTATTGATATACTATGCAATCAAAATTGAACGCAATTAATACGGCATATTTTCACGCATACAAAGCATATTTACTTACCATTTTGAATAGTTTTCTTTACTACAAAATCCTTGAACACCTTTAAGCAGGAAGTGATAAAGAAAAAGAGAAAACTTCACTGTTGTGAATGGGTTACACCAAAAGAAGCCCCCATGTTAACATTTTAAAGGAACTTGATATACGTTAATTGAACAACACCGACTGGAGGGGGAAATATTCAAGGAAATGTTAAAAAACAAAACATCCCACTGAGTTTGATGTTTCACTTGTATTAGCATTATACTCGCAAATACTTATACTCGCTAGTGATTACCGGTATCAAGTAATTGTAGGAGGCGTTTTATAGTTTTTATGTCTCTCAAATACTCATTTTGAAACTTATATTATCAAAATATCAGTCGAATTTAAAATTACTTTAACTGAACGGAAAGTGTAATAGGGTATCTTTGCTGACATTCTATTTGAAATTAACCTGTACATTATTATTATGTTTACTTCGCCCGCCATATGATTCCGGGGGTTCATACTAATACTTCTGTGTTGTCTATGCCAGGTAGCACTTAGCGTTGTCCTACCTATCTACCAGTTTATCATAAGGGTATTCCGATCCAGTAGACTGTATCGACTAGTTGTCAAATGTCCGTTGCTCTGCCTCTAATACCCAGGTCACAAGAACGTTACGAGCTCCGTACGAGTAGATTTTAAGTCGAATTTTGGCAAACTCGTACGGCGTCCGTACGGACATTCTTGACTCGTGCGAGTTTCGTACGGATTTTCTGAACTCGAAGAGGATTCGGGAACTCGTTGAAAATGTTTCACCGAGCTCCCGAGTTCTTTACGAGTTCGTAGAGATTTTCGAAATCGGGGGCAGCTCGCAAGAGCCCCGTTTGGGAACTGCAACGGCCCCAGTAGAGCTCGTATGGGCATCGCACTGTCCGTGTGGATTTGGAAAACTGCTAGGCTTGCCGATGCTTGCACGACTATCACAAGGGTCTCGCACGGTCAACGTACGATGTCCGTGCAATGTTAAGGACACAGTGTGAAGAACGTGCGATGTCCGCAAGGGGCTGGTTGGGCATTACGGTCGCCGTACGGGCTCCGCACGACTTCCTTGGTAATTCAAGGTGATATAAAAACAGGAATGTGCAGACACCGTACGAGTGCCGTGCGAGCGCCGTACCGATCCACGAGGTACGGCCGGGCTCCTGTCGAGCTCCGCACCACTTGTCTGCGATGTCTGTGCGCATATCTTACGATTGCATCCTCTAAAGATCGTACGGGGTCCGTAGGTACTGTGACCAGACACTACGATTGTAAAGAGACCGTAAGGATTCTAAAATTGGTGGACTCGTACGAATTTTTAAAACCGTACGGACATCTTACGGTTTTGTGACCGAGGCCTTAGACCGCGTTATATTGACATGTGAAACCTGGGACAAACAGACATCATAGTAGTGGACACGATAATAATAAAAGATTTCTCTAATGATTGTGAGAAGTATCGTGAGAAGTATCTCTTTCCGTTTAAAACTTGATAAAGATTGATGAATTAACTATAATGTCGGACACGAAATATTTTCTGGGCGGAATCAACGCTATTGAAGTTAAAGATTCACGTGTTCAAGTGGGGATTGCAGACATCCTACTGAAGTTGGTGATTTGAAAATTTAAAAAAATCCTTTAGGGAAAAGACTTTGTATCTTGTTTGGAAATCCCATGCTAGTATCCTTTTCACTCGTATGTTTCCACTTAATTGTTAGCAATTTCTGTATTTCAGTGATTTTAGTTGTTAACAATAACTAGTTCGAACGGGTTAGAAGGTCCAGGCAAAAGATTTTACTAGAAAAAAAGTGGCTGACCTGAACAATGTTTCGGCTGAGTTCAAAATTAATTTATGAATTAACACAAAACGTATACTTTTCAATATTTAATTGGCAATATGTGATCTTTTGTAAATTAATTGTTCATTCCGGTCATACTAGAATTGAATGCATATACACACAAACGTTTTTAAACAGGAAGACGTGATTTTTATTTCATGAATAAAATAGAAAAAAGTGGAAACTTCACAGGTCGCCCAACACGACAAAAACGAAAATGTTGCAGGCTCGGTTTGATTGAGCCTGTTCATGGACGCTAGTGGAAATGCATGCTACAGTCCACGCCCTCTAGCCCCGGGTTGAGCAGAACTCAACATTTACACATGTTAAAAGTACAAAAAAGCAATTTAGAGACATCCGCAGATGTATTCAAACGGCGGTGAACATGGAACCTTCAATGATACACGTGTTGAGGCGTGTAATTCCACGAAGAGCGGCGTTTGGTCCCCAGATAAAGTAAAGGGTTTGCCCTAAACGAGAAAACAATGGGCAGAACTAAACAAACTGGAATTTAGAAAGGGGATCTGAGGTTATGGAGCCTGCGTATCACAGGAACTGTCAAAAGACAAAATTAAAAAACAGACACCATATCCAAGGGGTGATTATACAATACCCAAGGCTATGAAAGCGGGAGTATTGGAACCACCCAGGCCGAAATTGTAATGTTGCGAAACTAAACGTACCAATAACACGACATAAAAGTCGTGCTGAACGATCTGAGAAGATCAAAATATAACAGCCCTGATTGAATGTACGGGGAGACATTTTACGGCCGCCGCCACAACGCTGCTGTGATAATAAAATAGAAAAAAAGTGGAAACTTCACAGGTCACCCAACACGACAAAAACGAAAATGTTGCAGGCTCGGTTTGATTGAGCCTGTTCATGGACGGTAGTGGAAATGCATGCTACCGTCCACGCCCTCTGGCCCCGGGTTGAGCAGAACTCAACATTTACACATGTTAAATCCTTTTTCCATAGTTCACATAGTAGAATCTGCACATTTTCTTGTCCGCTGCTATGATGGCTGATTTCTGCCATTTCGTTATTTCGTTCTGTCGCATCGACAAAACGACATACGTTATTATGGCTTCTCGCTGAATATCGCCATGCTGAACGCCTCCCGCCGGAGTCGCCCCGCAAAATGTCGCTCTGCTAAACGTAATTATAGCGCCAGGCCGAACGTCGCACCGACAAAGTCGCCCCGCCAAAAGTTACTCCGCCAAACGTTGGCCCGCCGAACGTCGCACCGCTAAATATCACCCCGCTAAAAGTAGTTCGGCGCCCCGCCGAATGTTGCAGCGCCAAACGTCGTCCCACAGACTGTCGACCCGCCAAATGTCGCCCCGCAAAACGTCGCCATGCAAAACGCCCCTGCCCCCTGAAAATCGTCGCCCGCCTTACTAAAGGGCATAATTTGCATGATACTACCTGCATCGCTGGGAAAATGAAAAAAAAATCTCTACAAGTGTTAAATTTACTGCTCAGATATGATCTGACGACCCTAGCCTGACCCCCTCATCCAAGTGTGACATTGACCTTTCAAATAGATATCTGGTGTTTTCTTGCGACAATCCATCTCAGTGAGGCAAACTTTAAAATCCCGCTACAGAGTGAACTAATGGATCCACATCACGATAAAGAGTTGATGAAAATTTTTGAAGCAGTACAGATTCATGTATTTAGACAATAAAAAATGCTCTTTGATCAGAGCTCTCCATAGATGAAGTAATACCAGAATAACTAAAAGAGCATAAAATGCAATCTATAGTTTTGATTTTTGAAATTGTTGAGCTCTACTATGTTATAATAGATGTCAAATGTATTCAGTTGTTTAAAACCCAACATTTGTCTACAGTATTCGCAATGGTTTATATATGTCGACTCAAGTTTATTCTAGTGAAGTTGGTTCGATTAAGTCTGTTCATGAAAAGTAATGAAATGTACACAACAACCCTCATGGCACTTAGCACCGACTTCAGTGAAGTTCTATTAAATTCCAGTTGAACGCACCCCACGATCCTAATTTCAAAGGACCAGAAGAGATGACAATACTGCGTCCAAGTATGGGGAGACGCTTTGCAGGCGCCACATGGCACTTTAAGACTGTTGTTAATACTTGCCCTATACCTTAGTTAAATGTTTTATCCTTTCGTATTCTTCACTAATATTTCAAGTCAAATGAACGATTCTGAGTTCGTCTTAACTCTGTGGCGGCGAAGTGGTTACATTCAACACTTCCAACTGATCGTCTTTGGTTTTATTATCAAAGGATCTACACTCTAACAGCCTTTAAGAGTGGCAGTCGTATAAATTTGGTCATACCTGGACTCAGTGATTTTATTATTTGTAGTATTTTGTAGACATCAAGTCATTTCAAAGTTTCTGTGTAAATAATCTATACTTAGGTAGGTATTAGAGGCATGTTTCGTTATCTCTCTTTTAAACAGAATCAAAACAATCCCGCTATTACTTTGTATGTTTATTTTCTAGGCTTTGAAAGGGTTTTCGTACGAATACTATTTCGATCGTTTACTCGACATTTTTTACCCTACAGAAATGTATGTATTTCTGCGTAAATATTCATTTTTATTTTTTAAATTACTACAGAATTTATACTTATCTACTTTTGAAATGATTTAAGACAGACAAAGTTCAGTCATTAGTTTCATTCTGTAAAAATGTTTCGTTATAGCAATGGTCTTGCCTATTGAACAAGTATCAAGAAAATAAAAAATATATACTACAATGATGATCATGCCTGTACAAATCAATTTAATGAATCGGCTTGTTGTGCAGCTTATTTTTTCAAATATATATGCGCCATTCAAGTGATTAACATTTAAACAAAATATTGAATGTTTTGGCATTAAATATAAATGCTTTTCCGAAACCACACCTGCAAATAGTAAGTCATGTGCGTATAATGTATATACATATAAACGAAAACAAAGAAAACAAATGACCATCTTATTTACATTTTGGTGAAATGTGAAATTAAAGCAAAAATGAATTACGTGTCAGGAAAAAAATGTTAGAAGTATAAATAATGTACAATGTATGTTATCGTGTTATGTAGGATAACAATATATAATTATAAAATATAGCAAATCAACAGTTACTCCCTAATACTGAACAAATTTTATAAATACAGTATGATCTTATTCATATTTATTGTTTTTATTTTTTGTTGTTGTTTTGTTGTTTGTTGTTTTTAGTTTTTTGTACGAGGCGTTCAGAATGAGGTATAAGCGTTATTTTTTCAATTAATCATGAGACAGTACAACACTCCATCAATAACAACAATACAAGTTGTAACAGCAACAGACGGACTAACATTGTACATTAGTTACTTATTTGAAACACCAGGGTCAAATATCTTAACAATCTGTTGTCTTCATTTACCGCATATTCCATAACATCATTGACATGAAAATAAAATACTGCTCTTACTTATCAATAAGTGATTAATAAAACAGCGTTTCTAATAGAGAAAAATACATAGTTATCGCTCAGACATATTTTTTCACTTTAAGTGGCTTTTCTGTTCTGCAGTATATGCCATTTAGTATATGAATGTCTTTGTTCATGGTTGTTGGGAAAATAATACACTCTGGATACAGAGGTTCCAGTCGAGGTACGATAAATGTGCACAAATAAATTTGTTTACGTAAGAAAATCAAACTTTGCAATCACTTTATTCTGCGTCCCGTGTTCTTTAGCTTCCACCTCTAACTCAATACCACCAAAAGACATTGTAACATCAATTTGTTGTCTTCCATCTTTCTTTGGAACAAGACTTAGTTCTCCGATTCTCTCAAATTCCGGCCAAAATGTGTAACTGGTATCTGGCAATTTGTCTGCCGGTGTCTGATAAATTTCAACAGAAGCAGTATCATCATTTGATGTCATAAAAGAATGTCGAATCTTCGTTTCACCCTGAATCACCGTTTGTCCTTTTCTGACGAACTCGTGAAAAACATCCTCAGCTCTTTCGAAACCGAAGCCATTCATACGTTTCATATATGCCGGATGTTTTCTCGGGTCAAATGGAACCGCTGAAGAAATACCTGAAAAAGTAATAATAAATACCTTATAATGTGATAGACTAAAACTAAAAAAGATATTTTTTTAATTATAACAATTCATATGAGGCGACTATGACAAACCATGAATTGAATGTATTGTAAAAATAGATTGGTAGTAACACATGTTTAAGCCAAAACATATATTTTATCAGGTCACTAAGAATGCTAATTATGTTTAACAGACATAAATGTAATCTTTTCATATACGAGCCTTGAACAATCACACAAGTACAATAAAAAAAGTATCAAGTGTACATAGCTATTTCTTTTATTTGTTTTAAAAGTCCTTCAAAAATCCATTTGTTAAGATTCACATCATTACCTTGGAAGTTTGATTTTGATATGACAAATAAACGAAGAAAATTATTTTAAAGACTCCTTCATAAGTAAACTTTCAAACTTTGAAATACTCAAATTATGACTATGCCAGCAGATGATGCCGGTGTATCATAGTGTTTTTGTGACTTTAATCTGTTAAATTTAAGAAAAACGTCCTGCTATTGACTTAACACGTTTTGTGGAAATTTGTGGCGTCATTAATTTTGTCATTAGTTATGCAATTAAAGTCAGGTAACTATTCAGAATATTGGGAATTCCCAGAATAATGAATATGGTACCACTTTCTTAGTTTTGATTAAACTGTGACGTAGCTCCCTTCTTGCACTAAGCCCTTCAAATAGTTATAACATCTGTCTGCGTATCGGAATTAAGTCTCAACATAAAGTCTCTTTAATCAAAGGCCTGAAGGGCCTGAGTCGGCTAATGATTGATGTACTGACAGTATAGTCTACCAGTTTCAGTTTGTTTTTAGTTTTTTTCTTAAAATTTCATAACACATCTCGATATTTACCCAAAATATTATATCCAGATACGATTACACTTTTCTCCAGTTTCAACAATATATTTTACAAATTGTGATGATATGAAGACATTTAGCAGCAATTGGCAGTATCTTACATTGAAGTTTACGGTTAAATTACCTCTTATTTAAATCTTTTCATAAAAAGTTGTTTCGTTTCGTGAAAGCAGCCAAACATAGACGATCTACTTTCGGTTTCAAAAACTACAAGAAAATACAATTTAATGTTTCGCCGATTTGTTTATTTCTCGAAAAATAAGAATTAAAATCATTTTTAATATCTGTAGTAACTAAACAAACCAGTAAGAGCTTCTTCTTCCGATAATTTATCCGTGTACTGACTGCAAAATTCAACCCACGCAAAGTTTATAGAAATCATACGATGCGTGTATACGTTCAATGTGGGAGAATTAAGGCTGTTCGGCTATGTTACCTAACGCATCCAGACGATTCAGATTTTGTTTTTAAAAAAGCATTGTGTGCATTTCTGTAATTTTATATACGTTTTTATACGCTTTTAAATTATTAGACATGCGTATTTGCATTATTTCTACACGTAATTTACGCTAATACGCATCTTATCTGGAGCCCTGTGGAACTATTTTTTGTCTTTCGCTGGATGTTACGCAAGCTTTGTAAGCCTGCGCAATTCATAAAATGCACATTTATGCTTAATGAGTTACATTCGAGTATTGCACAATTACAAGTCATAAATATGACAGATTAAATCGTATATTGGTCATAGCAAAGGGAATTGACACAACTTACTTCATTCATGCAGTGAACTGTTTGAAGTTTGAGAAATCAAATGGAACTACATCCCTTCACTGTGTTATTTGGTCCATTTAAAGAATCGCTGAACAGCAAGGACTCGTCAAAACGCTTTCAGCGTTTAGCCGACTCAATAATAATACGGAATCAGATCTGCGGCAAGAGATAGCTGCATTCCCAAATCGGACATGAATGTTGTTCGATAAAAAGGCAAAAGTTTTACAAACTTCTTCAGCAGTCCACATGGTACAATGTTTAACAATGCTGGTAGTGAAAAAAAAGTTGAAACTTATTGAAATTACATGAACAAATGTAGCATTCTCCCTTGCAAAAATATCTTTCAGTGAAAGCAGTTGTTCGCCATTTATTAGAGCATATGACAAAGTAGTAGATTCCGTATACAGAAATCGTATGTATTGACTGATGACGCCTTGTTATTATTAAATTCAAATTTATCTAGAATTTCGCCGAAGTACTTCACATGTCAAACAAGGTGCTTGCAAGAGTTTTTATAAACTTAGTCACACGATTTTACCTGAGCTTTTATAGCAGTAAGATATGATACTGATGTAATTTATATATACAGTACGATGGCCAAAAAGCCTCTCGATGTTTTTCAAAAAAGTATTTTGTGACGTTCATGGTAAATAGTTTTACTCCAAACTAGGTATACTTAGCTAATTTGCATAAAATGGACCAGTGCCACAAACAACGAATAAAAAATTGAGACCACTAAAACTGAATAAAATGATATAATTAATTGTTATCAATGAAATAACAATTTTATTTGATCTACATTGTTCGCAGACATAAAGTAAACACTTAATTGAAGGAAGAATAATAATGTAACATACTTTACACACGTTACTTTGCAATTTCAACAACCTTGTTTTATTGCATCAATTACTTAGGGAAAAATTAATATTAATTATTTTGTACTATAAAATACAATGTGTTTATTTACTTGTTATACAGTGAGATTTTTTCCTCCGTACCACACTTTAAAATACGTTACCACTACCTTTGTTTTTTTTAAGATATATAAGATGAAAATGAAACCATAATTATCAGATACTGATTTATTTAAACTGTTAGGTGTACATTTTAAGATATATTTCTTCTTTTACTTCAGAAATTGCCTAAAATTTATATTACACTATCCCTGTAACTATTATTTTAGATGAAATTTCAATAAAACAAAAGCAATCTGTGCATTCGTATGATCATAAAGCCGATATGTGCAGTCATTCCTGTGAGTTAAAATCAAGTTTTGTAAAAGATATTTTTTTGAATTTTAGAAATAGTATTGTTGTAAGGAAATATAAAAAAAACAAGCAAGTTAGCTAAGTAGGAGGAATCATAGGGTCATGAGTCAGATATTTGCATGAGTCCTTTGTTCTCCATGACGATTAATAAAGACATCATATTCAGTTTTAGTGGTATCTTGTTTCCTGAAACGTTGGTTGTGACAGTGGTTCATTTTATGCAAATTAGCTAAACACCTATTTTGAAGTAACAAATACCATCAAAGTTACAAAATACCATTTAAGAAAACGCTGACAGACTTTAAGATCAGGCCAGAACTGTTTGGTACGTTCAAATTGATTTAAAACTTTTCTTAATTTTCTAATAAATTTTTGTCATTTTGTAACATTCTCATTTATAATTATAAATTAGGTTATTTTAAAAAATAAATATTATTACTAAAAGGCCAATGTCTCCGCTCCATTTTAATACCATTTTTATTGATTTATCATAAAAACTGACCAAGATATGACTTATTATCTTCTACATGTTTGTCCTTCTCAGACGGTTGAACGGTTGCCATGGAAATAGTGAAATCAGATATAGTTCAACACGGTTTTATCATTTTTATTTTGTGCATAGTTTTGTCTTTGATGTTCTAATCTCAGATAAGGTATGGAGAATAATATTATACTGATACCTATGACCTATACATTTTTACGTATTATACTAGCAAAACTTTGCACCAAATAATAAATTTAATTGTGATACAATGTCAGAATAATTTGGATGTTTGATATATTGATAATGTTACAAATAAGCACAGATAGTGTTTGACTCCCTTTTCATGCTATCATTGCTATAATTATTGTTGAATTGATGTTAATAATAGGATTTGGGTCATTTGTGGCTTATTTGGGTTCATTATTTCGATAGCTGGATCCCAGCATCACACATTATGTCATATACAATAGTTAAAGGGAACCAGATATTTGATAGAGCAAGTACTCCTTGTAAAATGCTATTTATAAATTTGGACCAATCAGAACACGTTCTATAAATAGCACCAATCAAAGCTCACGTCTGCTAAAGTATAAATAGGTAGATGGATGACAGAGAGTTCATTATGTATCCAGCGATTTAAGAAAACACATCAAGGATTTAACTAATAATTTATCCCAGTACCTTGATAAGGAAGTTATTGCAACTACCCTGATACGGCGGATAAAATATTAAAAAGAAGACGTTTGAAGTTCATAGACTAAAGAAGAGTTGCAGAATTGCAAGAAGGTTTCGAGCTACATGTATAGAGTCAGCGCATAGAAGTTTTACCTTAACGGTATTTGAATGCTATTGACGATAGCAACTATAGGCTGAGCATCGGAAAGCTGAGACAGAGACCCAGAGTTTGATAATCTACTGAGATAGTAGGAGTGTTCCAGCTTATAGACGGTTCAGCAGTATTGGCGAAATACAGCCAAGGTATCGGGGGATATACCTATATGGTACTTGAATGCTACATATGATAGCATATAGGCGCTCAGCCATCCAGGAGTCAGGGCAATCCTATAGAGTTGCAACTTCAATTAAGAGGACAGATGCCGAGCATCTGTTCGATAGGACTCGTATGTTGTTGATTTAAAGACATCGTCTGACGGGAACTTCAACAAAAAGACCAGTCAAGCATAGAGTCTCCAGCCTATAGTAGTTTGAGCTAATAATTATTAATAGAAGATTGTTAGTTTGAAACATTTAGTGATTTGCCTGATCCCTGAAATTATTTAGCTCCTAACAGAAATCATTTACGAATCATTGGTTCACGAATCATTTAGGCAAGTTAGCCAGAGGAAAATTCTATATATGAGATATTTGGTATCACCAATTATACGTTTTAACAAAGTACATTCTACATCGTTTGTCAGCTAGTCTAAGACATAGTGACCTTAGCGATTGGACCCAATTCATTGTTCAAGATACTAAAGGCGTAGGCACTTTCCTGAGTCATATATTAACTCGTATCCTAACATACAAGTATTGTTGTTACAAGTTATGATAGGCCTTTACTAAATTTTAAGCACATATCTAATCGTTACAATACAAACCTTAAAGCGCGTCTGAAACTATGTTTGAACATATCGAATACTTATTTGTTTAATGTACCTTGTTTACGAATAAAAAGCACTCCGTCTGATACATCTTTCCTCTCCAGTGTCTATTCGTGGATGGCACGGTTTACAAGACAAGTTTGATATGACTTTGGATTCCATGGATTCTAACAAGTCAAACTTGCTCTTGAGACCATGTTTTTACAGACTACATTTTCATTACCCATTTGGGTGTTCTTTTGTACTTTATATCTACTCAAATGAGGTCAAGCAAACATAGAGATGTGAATATTTATTTATATTTAGTCATACTTACCATACGAAAATGGTATTTTTCTCGAATGAATTATTTCTTTCTTGAAACCATATATAACTGCCCCTATAATAAAAATAAAAGAAGTTTGGATAGTCTAAAATCATTTATCTAAATCAAAATAATTGCAACATCCTGTGATGTACTTTAACATCAGTCTGATACGAAATTTTGTTAAAAGCAGCAATCTGTCGCATTGTTAAATAATAGTCGATAATTCATTTTAATTGGAGTGTTAAAGGTATCTTTTTATTTTCAGTAATATGTCGCACACTAATCAACGTCAGTGAAACAACGGTAATTCAAATTCATAACAAAGTGAATATAATGTATATGTGTAAGCTGTTCACTTAAAAGCAAAGCGGTTATATTAATATTTTCAATTGTGACCTCCCCTGTACTGTAAACTATAAAACAGAATCGTTTTTATATCGGACACGTAGCCCATAAGCGCCTTCACGAACCAAGTGTTGCCATTCTTTACAATCAAAAATATAACAGTAATTTCATCAATTCATTCATAGAAACTAAACTATATACGATACAAGTTTGTAAAATAACTTTCGGCAAGTTTGAACACTTTCGCAGTTGTTTGACATGTTATTCTAACCTGACTTCTACATGGAAGTAAGAACTCTACAGCTTACCTCTCATTACTATGGTTCCTGCTTCCTGCGGTATGATCACATGCTTGTTTGGAAAAGCTTCCATAACTGCCTTATGCATGATCGGCGACTCTGAAAATCCACCGACCATCATCAACGTAGATACATTTTTCAGTTCTGGTTTATCACAAAGTTCTTCCAAATGTTCAAGCAACAAGAGTTTGGCATTTTCAAACAGTTCTTTAAATTTGTCATTCCCAACACGGAGTTTATCATTTCTCATTCTAACCGTCTTGACAAACTGACCTATTCCCAAATCGCTTTGTAGATCCTTGCCTTTGATTTTGTGATACAAAGTATATAAGGAATTTGGCAGAGATATTGTAATTTCTTCTGATGACTTCGCCTTACATTGCCTCTTTTTCATTTCTAACGTTGCAGCAAGTTCAAGGGCATCTAGCTTCTTTGTGGATTTGAACATTTCCCAGACATCGCTCCCAAGAACGGCTTCAAAGAAGTCGTATACTTCTCGATCTACCAAAGTTCCACCCCATGGTCCGCCGCTTGGAGGGTACAGTTCCTTCAACGCACCATCTGCCTGAACTTCACTCGATGTTATATCGACAGTGCCACCTAAAGATAAGATATATTAAATTAACAGTCTGACAAAATGTCTACATTATGATAGTAAAACTCTATTTTAAAATAAGATCATTTGTTCCTTTGTTCAGTTAATGTTAATGGGAAGCTCGAAATTATTAAACGAAAATTGTTATAAATAAAAGTGCATCTAACCATATATGTTTAAATGGAAAAGTAAATTTAGTTGTATTGTGTTCTTCACGATGTCTAAGTATGGCAAATATTCGTGCAAAGTTGTCTAAATTTAAAAGATACTTTATATAAGGGCTTAATTAGATATCAATTGAACATGAACACTGTTTACCTCACCTTTTAGTTCATCAAATGACTTTTACATTGAGCCAACATTACTGGAAATTGTTGAATTGTAACCAATTATGACAAGTTATTTTAAAGTCCTTTTATAGATTTAGAATATACAAAGCGTACAACAGATTGTGAAAGTCTAACCCTTGATTTTTGCAACTTTGACCGAAATTCAACAGTAATGAATATTGCGTTCTGCTCATTGACCAATTATTGCTGTGCCTACTTATTTGAAATTCCTATAATGGGTTTTAACTTTGATCCCTATGTATGACCTTAACCTTGAACTGATATGAGCAAAAATTGCACGCAGCACGTTGTCTCATTACGACACATATTCGCGCCAAATTATTTAAAAATCTTTTCGGGGATTTAAAAGATATGACTCGGACGTAAATTACTTCATACTGACGTGTAATCTCGCTGTACGACCTTGCCCTTGAACGGATATGACTAAACGTTGCGTTCTCCCAGTTGTGGGGCATGTTGTTTGATAATACTTTAAAGGGGTAACAGGATGCAGAGCGGACACAACTGCTGTCTACTTGACATTTGATCTCACCATATGACCTTCACTTTGAACCGACATGATTGAATTTTACGTTCGGCATGTTTTCTCATTATGATAAACACTTGTACCAAGTTCTTTGAAAACCTCCAATGAAGTACAGGTTCTTTACTGTTGTACATATGTAATAATTGCAGAAGTCTTTGTCACCCTTCTGATGTATTTATATTAGAATATCACATAACCATTTGTTCCGAATTAAAAGAAAACTTTCAAATATTACAGTTGACCAATTAATTATTTATCTTGCATTACATTTAATAGAAATCATTTCTCTAATCTACCATTATTTCATTTTGTATTACATGTAGAAATCACCGATGTTCATCAGAATATTCCAGTACAATTTAAACGAGCTTCTCCTGCTAAGTTTGCATTTCACATGTCATTCACACAACTAATTTCCTAGAAGTTGCAAATATGCATCTTAGGCTTACTTATGTAAACCGCAGATGAAGAATGAACTGTAGTTACTGTACCAAAACTACCACAATCTACGGTATTTTCGTAATTGCTGTATCAGTTATCACTGCAAGAGGCTAGTATAAGATATCATTAAGAGGGCTCAATATGATCTTATATAAAATCACGAGAGAAAATCATCCCCTAACATAGAGCAAATTGTGTGCTTGAGGAAACTATGGTGAAAATGAGGATAATGTTACAGGCGTTTTTCCATTAAATGTGCCTGAATTTTAAAATTTTGATTGATGTGATTAATGATGATTGCTCTAATTGTGAAAAATATCCCTGATGTATGATGACAGGATATACAATTAGCATGCAAAGTTTTGAATATATTTTACAATTTATGAAATAATTAATAAATGTAGTTTTTATGTCCCTAACATTGTCATTATATGTTTAGCCTCTTTGTCATTAAGTACTAATTCAATGATTTTTGTATATTTTTTTATTGTGTTCCTGTAGAATTAGGTACGGGTTCGTTTAGATGGTGGCAAAGGCAATACATGTATAGGTAATGAAACGCACTTGTGAACACGATTTTGTCACAGACGGAGAGACGACTAGACTAAACCATATATTTCCCGCCAAATAATTGTGAAGAGGGAAATGATATAATTCTATGTAATGTTTGATATAATAGTTCAATGATACAATCACGTGTAAAGCAAAGCTAATGATTATGTCCAGCGGAAAGAACAGAGATAATAATTAAAAAAAGAAAAGTCATTCCTCCAAGATCCAGAACCATGAACTGTGAGCCAGGCGCAAAAGATTTAATGGTTGTTGTTCCATCTTCGTCCACACATTTAGACGCTTCGTATTGCTTGCAATAAATCGCCGCTGCTTCTGGTTCGAGTGCGAATGTAAACTGATCAGCTGGTATACCAGCCTGAAATTTAAAACTTACTGGCACTTCAAAAAGCTTTAGTAGTTTGTTGTTGGTGGTGGTTTTTATTCTTTTTATTCTTTAACTAAAAATGATATCACTCAGCTGCTACAAATTTTGCTATAAACTATTTTGATTGTTTACTGAAATTAAGTGATAACCAAGACGCCAATAAACCAATTTTGTTTCTAAAATTAACATCACGAAACACATTGGCATATATTACCTAACTTCTGTAGTAAGTATTTCTGATTATTCTTGTTTTATATCAACATTTTACTGTAATTTTGAAATACTGTTTAAAATGTAAGGACAAATTTCCAAATATTCTAATTGCTAAACAAACAATTTTTAAAAGTGTCCAAATGTCAAAAGAATAATGTATGCACAAATTAGTAGATAGATCATTTGAAAACTTACTTTTAGAGATGCCTCCTTCATGAACTGTTTTGCACTGTATTGCCAAATTGCTGGAACAGTTATAACCCAGTAAATATCAGTTTCTTCCATATCTTTCACCTTTAACGTTAACTGTTCAAAAAGCTGTTCTTTAAGGAACTTGATTGCTGCAGCGAAAACATCTATAGCCAACATCTTTTTCCCCTGATCATCTCTCAGTTTTAAGTTGCGTTTCAGACGCTACAATTTACGCAAACTCGACATACATATACATTATACCACAATATCAGCTATACACTACTAAGAGATAATTAAGTTAATGTTTAAAATACATAGAACGGTAAAGGTGTAAAGAGCAAAATGTAAACTTGATACTATTATTATAGTTTACCAAGATGTATTAGAATTGCTTTCTATTTTAAACAAATATGCACTGACAATATATTATTCGCATCTCTGTATCTAAAACAATGGAATACGAGTAGGATATTTCAATCTTATTACAAGTTCATGTATCAAACAAAAACCACAAATTAAATCATTCGACAGAGATTAAAATTTTTGTTTCTTACTGTTTGTCCATGCAAGTTCATCTTGAAATGTTTGAAGTACTTCCATCCATGATGTTCGTCGTCATCAGCTAAGTCGGCATACTTTTTTTCCGCCTTTAAGTTCAATAACAAGAAGAAATATATTTTAACAATATTCTGTTATTTTATAACCGGATAACCGTTTTACCTCCGTCTGATAAGCTTGTGAACTTTATAACATGTGATGCATAAATAGTTCTATGCATTGTCACATATATTTTGTTCTTCATGTTTTATTATTACTTAGGATGATCACTGATATTATAAACATGATGTACAAAATATATCTTACATATTGATGCCTCCATACAGTTCATTTGTTCTAACAGTAAAGGCTTTTTCAACGTACATACTTTAATACTTTTTGACATTCTTGTTTTCTGTATTCATTAATTCAATGAATGTATGCATATTTGGTCTCCTTCAATGATAATTTGGCATGTACTTATTTCTTTAAATCATTATATAAAACTCGTTCTAAAAAGTGAAACTCGTCGTCTAACATGATACATACGTTACATATACTTTCATTTAGTAGCCTACAAACAGGTCTGGTCCATCGACCAGTTTCAATAACAATTCTGCATGAAGATAAACGTAAGTGTGATACGGATTTTTTTAATATTAACAATATCTAACATATAAGAAAAAGACATTGTAGATTTAGCAGACACCCTGTCATGTTTGAGAACAAACTGGCTGATCATGACTGTGTATGAGTCATACGTTACCCCCGTTTAAGTTAAAGGATCGTGTAAGCGCATTTAAACTGTTTTCTAATTAGCCGTGATATGTAGTTTTCTAATAGTTGTAATATGGGAAAGCTGCCTTAAATTACTCGTTTTAATTATATAAGGTACTGTTTGTTTTGGCAAGATTTAGTTACGATGCAGGCCCGGATCCAGAAATATTTGATGGGGGCACCAGTTTAGAACGAAGACGTCACCGGCGAGGAATGTTTGAAATACAGATATGATATGTTGGCCTCTAATGCATTTTTGTCTAATTTTAGGTACGGGAGGAGGTACCCACATCATTTTAGGGGTCAGGGGGGTCCTCCTGGAAGTTTTCGAAATATAGGTATGAAATGGTGGCCTCTGGTGCATTTTTTTGGGTCTAATTTTAAGATACGGGAGGGGATATTCCCATCACTTTAGGGGTTTAGGGGGTCTCTGCTTTTCTGGCCTAATTTCGAGGTACGGGAGGGGGTACACCCATTGTTTTATCGGGGTCTCCCCTGGAATATTTTGAAAAATAGGTATGAAATGGTGGCCTCCTGTTGTAAATATTTGTTCACAAATATGTATCTTTCCTTTTAGATAACAATCTTTTATTTGACAATGTGAATTAAAATTTTTAATGTCAAGGTGAATCAGTCCGGATGACCTTACGACACATTAAGAAGACGTTTCCCGTTTGCCAGTTTGCAGTCGTTTACTTGTGAATCACTCAAACACCTGTTTGCCCTCCGTAACCTCGGTACATGTCTTTGAAGCTTACCCGACATCTCGTCTGGAGTTGCGCGTGTACATTTCAGTATGGACGGAGTTTATCGATAGGCATGATGCAAAAACTCGGTTAGGCCCAAATCAAAATTTTGTATGTTTTCCGCTTTATTTGTTTTTATTTCTGTCCATTGAAACATTTCGGTATCAGCCTGTCGAATTTGTAGTCTTGCTATTGCTTTAACATGTCATGCACTAATGTAATAGTCGACTTAGTCCGTTTATTTGACTTGGACATGCCCACTCGTGTACAGTAAATGTGCGTATGCCATGTATAAGAGAGCACAATGCCGTGTTCTTCAAATTGCTGAGAAGTAAAAGTCAATAAAAAAGTTTCTTCTTTAATTTGTTATTAAAAGCCAATGTGCAATATCCCGTATGATATATATCAAAACCAAATTTCTATCTACGTTCACGAGGTCACGTAACCTATTTTGCCAGACTAACAGAAATCTGTTTGCTAAAAATCGTTTTACACCATGTTTTTAAATTGCTGACGCGTTTTCATTATTTAAGATTATTTTATTCTGCTTTTTGTACTTTCTGGTGAAAAGTCTGAATCTTATGCCAATAGTATGTATCATTTATTTACTTTTAGAAAGAAATAAGTAATCAAGATCGCGTTGTTAGATGTTTTACAAATAATTATATAAAAATTTGTCGTTTTTATAGAAGTTTGCCTACATTTCTGTAGATATCTAAATAAAATCATTATAGAATTCAAACTGTCTCAAACGGTGTTAAAAAATCATGCGATATTAAAAAATGAATGCACTATGCGAGTTTTTTGTGTGTGTGTGTGTGTGTGTGCGCGCGCGCGCGCGCGCGCTGTAGATTACATATTACAACAGGTCGCACGTGCTCATGGAATGGAAAATTACCGTCATGACGTTTTGATATCTTTACGATTCGCGGGTAAATTCCAGTCAATCCATGTAATCTACTGGACCATCTCAAAGTTTGTTGACGTATTTCGATGTAATTTCTGAATTTTGGTAAAGTTACGAAGAAAAAAAAAACAAAAAAAAACACTCGCCCGCTCCACTCGTCATGCATATGAATGATAATTATATGTTCAAAATCATGATCGTATGGTAATCGTATGATCAAAACTATTTTCGACCATAAATGCGACAAAACGCCGACACAACACTATGCGACATGTCAATCTTTCGTCGCATTGATCAATTGTCTGGTCGACGTTTTGTCGTGTCAATGTTTTGTCATAGACCCGAAATAACATCTGCTTTTATTATTTTTGGTGATTTTATTTATTTTTATCCAGCAACAGAAACAAAAACTAAATTCGAACAAATGTAAGTATGTCATTTTGCGCTGTGTTAAAAGGTCAACGTTAGTGGTCATGCCGGTAATGAAGTATTTCGACCCCCATAGAATAATGACCCCCCGGTCATTATTCTATAGAAAAAGTGACCCCCCGGTCATAGTATTATGACCTCCAGATCATAGTACTATGACTCCCACACGTGAAGTAAACTGAACCTCACGAAGAATTTTGACTCCCATAAAAAAACGACCCCCGGTCATTTGGTCAAATTTAGTGATAACTCATGTATTTAAGGCTTAACTGCTGCATTTTATGCTCCCACTCGGGGGAGGGGGGGGGGGGCATATAGATTTGCCCTTGTCCGTCCGTCCGTCCTTCAGTTTGACCATTAGCCCCAGATACCATCACTTGACACAGAAACCAGAGCATTCCGCAACGGGAAAAGGGATTCTATTTCTAGACGCTGTATCTTGGTGTATACATTTTTTTCAGGAAAATAACAATTCACAATACGTTCACAAAACACACCAGTGTCAATAATCCCTGCAAACTTCGGTATGAAGTAATTCTTCAGAAGAAAACTGCACAAGAAACTGCTAGCATAGAACTTAGTATTAATAGAAGTTGCAATACTTAGCAGTGGCAGTAAAGTACGGTAGTGGCAACAATAGAAAGTAGTAGTAGTAGTGGCAGTTGCAGTAGCAGCAGCAGCAGCAGCAGCAGCAGAGGAATAAGTGACAGCAACAACAGCAGCAGGAGAAGAAGAGGTAGATGTACAAGGCGTATTAGTGGAAGCAGGTATAGTAGTATCAGTAGTAGCAGTTGTAGTAGTAGTAGTAGAAGTAGTAGTAGTAGTAGTAGTAGTAGAAGAAGAAGTACATGTAGTAATAGCAATAGAAGTAGCGGCACCAGTAGTAGTAGTACAATCAAAATGTTAACTATTGGCAATGGAGGGTATTAGAGTTGTAGATCTAGTAAAATTGTCCGTTAGGTTTGGTGGGGATCACGTTTTAATATATATTATCGTCGAAAGTCTTTTTAGGAGCCGGTGTTTTACACGGAAAGAGTAGCTTTTTTAAATAGAATAATGTCCGGGAATCGATATTGTATGAGAGTTCGAATGTAGTAATTTCGGCAGTGAGTATTTTACATGGAAGGAGTCACTTTTTCTATAGAATAATAACCGCGGTCGTTATTCTATGAGATTCGAAGGTAGTCGTCTTTTTAGGGAGTCAGTATTTTACATGGAGGGGTCAGTTTTTCTATAGAATAATGACCGGGGATCGTTATTCTATAGAGTTTTCAAAGGGAGTCAGTTTTTTTAAAAGGGGAGTCAATATTTTACAGGAAAGGAGTCACATTTTCTATAGAATAATGACCGGGGGGTCGTTATTCTATGGGGGTCGAAATACTTCATTACACGGCAGCGAAATGGAGGGGAAAAAAACAAAACAAAACAAAACAAACACTGTCGGAAATATTGCCAATTTTAATCTGTGAAACTTTTATAACAGACCGTTGAAAAATCAGGGGTGGCGCATTCTATAGTAAACGAGGAAATCATATTATGCATGCTTTTAAACATATATTTGTTATCGGTAATATGTCATTTGTTACGACATTGACAGAAAGGTATCAGTGTCTGATTCATGGAAGTGTCACATACATAGCGAAACATGTTTTGAGGACTGTGTTCACAATTATGTGATTCAAAGACGTTACGAACAAATTGGATGTAACTGTTGTGCATTGGGAATTGTACCTTTTTTTCAGTCGGATCTTCCCATCGCCAAAGCCAGTTTGCATCTCAAACAACTTTTTAGGTTGTTAAACATGTCATGATGTTGGGCTAATTTAAAGCTTACAGTGGGTAAATGGTTGCAGAGATATCCCATTTTCCGCATTCGAAATACTTTTGACAAAATCAGTGTGCGACTTTTGTCAAAACATCGATATATACTTTAATCAAAACACAAGTAAGACTTTTTTAAATGTGGAAAGTAAATATTTCATGTTGTTGTTGTTTTTTTTTTTTTTTTTTTTGTTTTTTTTTTTTTCTGAACAGTTTCTGTCTTATTATTCATAACACTCGTCAGTATTGAAAATCGTATGTCCGACATATATCACAAAGTGGTAATTTACGCGTTATACCCATATTTAGCAAGTGTTTTTAAAACCTGTTTTGCCGAGACATGCACCGCACATCCTTATCCTTAGTGTTATGGAACTGCTTGAAATTAAAAAAATGAATCGGGACTATTGTTCGCGGAATCGCCAGTCTTTTCGGCGTCATGACATACATGTACTTTTAAAGTCAAGATGCCCTTGACGGGAAATAATTCTTTCAAAATTGTATTTTGTTGAAACAGTGTCTTATACATTATCTACCATGACGCCTTTCTGCTTTTTATTATTAAGAACGACACACTTTCTGAATGCCTTGTATAACAAGAGCTAGTTTATACGTGTTTGGTGGGAAAGTTGAACGTGCCTTTCATGATATGCATATGTTGACGTTACATTTTCGTGTTAATAGAAATGTTGAACTTTCATACTGCATTTGAACAGTTATCTTAAATTAGAAACCAATAGGTAAAACAAACAACTAATTTTTTATTGGCCTACATGCTCGTCATTGTAAAGGTAAATCGCAGCTGGCGACTGTGACGTATAAACTGCGGCGATATCAAACTATCGGTTTTTTGTTTGAAGTTGTTCAAAGTGAAACGCGGGCAAATTGTCAAACGGGAAAGATCTTCTTAACGGGTAGTACATTGATAAATAGAAGTGTAGTTTACCTCATATCCAAACGAGTGGAATTCCCCATTTGGTTCAAAAAGGACAGTAGTAGGCGCTTTAGATGTCTGTAACTTGCCATTATCGTCTGTCCAAATGTTTTCGTATGTCTAAAGCGAAGACATGATAAAATAAAGTAAAATAATCAAATACATAACATCTTTTTTTAAGTTTGAGATTTTTTTAAGTTATTTATTATCTATGGCAATATATACATCTGAAATATATTTTTAGCGTTTGACCTATGTCTTTGTATCATATGATTGATATAAATACATGTTTGCAATACACCCCCGTAAGGCTATTATATATTAAACTTTCGGCTGAAACATTTGTATATACGTGTGGACTTTTCCAAAATTGACCATTTTATGTTTCAAATATCTCCTTTTGTAAGTTTGCTACAACTAAATATTCGTTCAGTATAAATGCTTCTTACACATATTTTATTGGATATTTACTGATTCACGACATATTTAATTTCATTCACGACATATTTAATTTCATTCACAACATAATTTATTTTATTCACGATATATTTTTTTTCAACTTCAGCTCATTAATTCGAGAAAAATAATATAGAACCATTCTTTTTAGCACGAATGCTTAGCTGCTACATAGTTATTTCTACAAAGGGCTGTTATCGAAACATCAAACTTAAAAATGGAATATTGGATTTAATTTTCTCTCAAACTTTTTGTTTCGAAATAGAAAACGAAACTAACCTTTAATGGATCCTTTTTTAAGATATGTCGAAAGGAATATGCATATCCGGAGTAAGTTGTTCCGAAATCTATAGCAGCAATTACCAGCTTTGTCTTGTAGTCGCCCATATTGGGTCTCTTTTCAATATTACCAAGTATTTGCAATCGATAATTTTATAATTTACTTCCCTTTCCTAAAAACTCTAGTTTGCTTAAAATAGCACGCCACGCTTTCGGTGTATGTAGAGCGGTTAATGGTTATATTTAGAAAGGTTTATTTAAAGAAACAATATCATGTTAGTGATATTCGTGTACCCACCGAATAATAAAGACCGGTGGTGATTTCACACTTCATACTTCACAGTTCAAACTTCACACTTCACACTTCAAATATATAATGCCTAATACACATACAAATAATAGGAAAGTCTGAAGTGTGAAATTTGAAGTCCGAAATGTGAAGTCTGAAGTTTGAAGTGTGAAGTTTGAAGTGTGAAGTCTGAAGTTTTAAGTGTGAAGTCTGAAGTGTGAAGTCTGAAGTTTGAAGTGTGAAGTCACTACCGGTCTTTCGTAATTGACACATTCATGTTGCACTCATTTTTTGATGCATTTTTATCTTTGATTTCAATGACAGATTTTGCTTGGTTATACATTTTAAGCAGTTCAATTATTGGCTGTGATCTAACTTTAACATGATTTGATTATAAGGATCTTACATGCCTGCTGTGTAAGACGGGTTTTTCCCTTCCCGAGGGACAGTGTGGAATGGAAAACTGAGCGTATTTAGACAAGGTTTTTCCTAAGGAAATACAGGAATATATATCTCCGGCGCGTGCTGGATAAATGAAACTATCCCCGCTAGGTAGGCAAGAATAAATGATTAGTCAAAAATAATCTCACAGCTCTGAAACATCTCTATTCCAAAAATAATGGTAGCTACATATGAACATGCTACCTGAAAGCATAACGATAGTCCTTTTTTAAAAAAAGATTTTTCATGCCTGCTTTCTTTATTTTTTTAAATCTTTATGTTAATTGCATATTCAATACTTGTACTTTGTTTCCAAACGCGTCTTAGGTGTCAAAATTCACAGCGCTTCATTTTAAGAACTTTATTTATACACGTCCACAAGCTGAGGAATGAGATATTTTATTCATATATTTTAGCAGATTTTCAGCTGTTCCTTTGTGTAAGGACGTCTCATATTATTAAAGTTTGTACTGACCCTATGTATATTCTTTCTTATATTTTTGCTTTCCTCCAACACTTGGCTATTATACGAAGCCATAAATGTCTTATGACGAATGATAGACAATAGGCAAACCAGATGAGGGTTAAGCTATTATTATGAATGATATATAGTCCAACGTTACAATAGGCAAACAATACGACCCTGGATTAAATATTCTTATTAATTAGGAAATAATAAGTTCCCAAACGTGGTTTATCGTAGAATAACCCGAGTTTTTCGTTTTTATGCGTAAAAATATATCACGAAGGCCGTAGGCCTGAGTAATATATTGTTTCGCATAAAAACGGAAAACTGGAAATAATAAGTTCCCAAACGTGGTTTATCGTAGAATAACCCGAGTTACGGCCTTCGTGATATATTTTTACGCATAAAAACGAAAAACTCGGGTTATTCTACGATAAATCACACTTGGGAAAACACGACAGACTAGTATCAACTGTGTTTGCCCCGGGACCTCCCAGTTTACATTTTTAGGTTTGTTTGTCTGTCAAAATCGCACCAATTGAAAGGGAAGTAACTGCTACATCTTTATTTACAGTTAGGCAGTTTTGGGTTGTTCCCCTTGAGTTATCATGTTATATAGTTATGTAATGAGGTACTATATGTACAAATTACTGAATAAACTTTTTTTCTGTTCTGTTCTGTTCTGTGTTAGAAAAAATGGTAACTATTTTTTACGACCGTGCTACGCACCTGGATCGGATGACGTCATTGCACGCAAGTGGTTTATTGCAGAATAACCCGAGATAGCTTTTGCTCTACATGTATGTAGGTTATTTGCTGGTCGTGTTAGAATGATAGACAGGTCTTCTATGATTCAAAATCTCCTAAGTAGTATACTTAATCATGATTATATTTTGAAATTTTGCTACAACGAAATATTTGTTTAGTATAAATGCTTTGAAACTCATAACATTATTGGAAAGTTACTGAATCATGACATTCTAATATCATTCACAACATATTTGATTTTATTCATGTTATATAGAAGTCCCGTTACATTAGGATCTCGGATACAAACCATAAGAGAAGCCTCAAATATGCAGTCTGCATTGTATGAAAGTTACAGTAGGCAGAAAAAGTTTCTTAACCTGATTACAAACAAATCATTTATTATACATAGACTGAATATTTCTTGTAACTAGTATTCATTATTTTATCTTTCGTTTGACAAGATATAATGGCTGAAACTGGTATGAATCTTGTTGTTGTTGTTGTTTTTGTTTTCTGTTGTTTTTTTTTTCATGCAGATCCTCGAATATTCTAGTATGACGATTATAGCCTGAAATGCATTTGGTACATGCACTTTCATATTGTAGTATGTTTTCAAAACTCCCTAGGGAAAATGTGCAAATATTGCTTAAATTACAGAACAAACAGATTATAACAGAGGACCCGTAATGACACCCGGAAGATATTACGTATTCTTTGAATGCTATTTAAGCATTCTACGTTTTTATGCTATGAGCTATGCTACGTGAGAAGAATACCAATTTGCTATACAAATTTACGTGAGATAATTTTCCCTACGACATAATATCAAAACGAGGTTCAATAATTACTCCGCAATCTTTGCTACCGAATATGCAATCTGTAGGAAGATCCTTTGGAAGCCAATCACGCAACCAGGCAAAACTATAGCAGATCCGGTTTTACCCATTTTGACATAATAAAGGTGTAACAGAAACCATAACTGTAAGTAAGTCAAACGGGTAGATTTGTCTAGTCGCTGCACGATCTGCTAATAATTTAGGAAAATATGGCAAATGAACACGTTTAGGCCATACCAAACTGATTTGTCGTTCGTCGGAACTACCGCATCAGTGATTTCATTCCCGAGAAAAAGAAAAAAAAATCACCCGCCCGCACGTACATAAAAATCGCCGAAAAAAAAATTTTTTTCTGATTACGCGGTCCGGAATGATAACGGTAAACAGGTTTTATCGCTGTTTTAATGCGTCAAAGTGATATTGATCGGTATCCATGCGTTCTATACATGTAGCTGATGACAAAAACTCAAAAAGTCAGGATTGTGGTGTTGTTCAATCATTTGTTTTAAAATTGGAGTGTCTGTGCTAGTGCCACACATGGCCTTCGGTGTGCCGGTAGGTGATGAAGTAGGCACGTTCTACGATTGTTCAAATTATACAGTGAAAATAACAAAGATAACGTTTTCAAACCATTTGTTATCAGTTGTTTAGTTCAATATTTTAGATCTAGAGCCAAAGCCTGTGCTTTCTTAAAAAAAGTTTGTTCACAACCTGACTGAACCCATCACTTAATTTTTCTAGGGCCCAAATCGTTTTGAACGTAACTTCTTTAGTACCGCAATCAGATATTCAAAATGCATACAGCATATTCATTAAAAAAACATTTCAAAAAAAAGTTTAGAGCTCTTTTCAAATAAGTAGTGTAGATACAAAATATAATTTCTGTCGTATTGTAACCCTAATTTTCCCTGTTTGATATTAATTGGCTGTGAATTGATTGAAAAGGAAAATCTGAAAACAGACCTTTCCCCCAACTAAAAATTTCTTGGTCAATCAAAGCACAACAAATAACACTTTAAGAGTGACCATATTGGGATCATTTTGTCCGTCTGTTATCTTTTGATGAACTGAACCTCTACCACAAAAACTTAAGCTAATTATAACCTTATCAGTTAAGGAATTATTCCAATGGATTCGAGCAATGTCGGAGCATTTGTGTGCCCAACTCCGTTTGGTCTCATTGGTCAAGTGATTTATTACTTTCCCCTCACCTCTACCGTTTGGAGTTTCACTAGGGGCAAAAAGTTGCTCTGTGACGAAGCCATTAACTGGGTTTGAGAAGATATGTTTTTCCACTTGGGTGGCCGTTTTGTCTTAAATATTCCTCATCCTCTGCCGTTAAATGGGCACGCCTTCAGATTGATGTAGAACAATCAAAATTAAAAATAAGACACTCATCCCTCAGTAATTATAAATACAAAATAAAAACAAAGTGATTCAGTGAGTTTTAGCAAGAATTTATTTGCAAAACCATTCATGTAGTCTTTAAAACATACAGAAAAGCAATCTACTGTGTTAGTCACACTGTAAATGTTTAACTTCATGTATAATCATTACTGCAAAAAAAAAAAATACCCGCTCGCTCCATGTAAAAGCTACCCGCCTCTGAAAAAATCGAAATTGAGAAAAAAAAAAAAAAAAATTTCGCTCGCTCGCTCCCATTTTTTTTGAAAAATTTCCGAAGAACTATTAATCAATTTGGTATGGCCTTATAATTCAATATGTCTTTTTTTATAAATCAGTTACTTCTCAAGAAATTATTAACATTTTACTTACTGAAATTTTATGAACAAGAGATTTGTTTTATATTTATCATTACAAATTATAAATAATTTATCTGATCAACTGCAATGATTTATAGTTCATATCGATCGTGTACTGTGCGAAAACATTCTTTTAACCTCTTTTATAAATATTTTGTATTTATTTTTCCTTGTTATTGTCCGTACATATTGAAATGACACTCATTAATCTTCAGGCGTTTTCAGTATTCTACGCGATATTTGTATCCTGAAAATATCTAAACGTTATAGTTAACCATTGACAAAGTGGCGCAGTTGTAAGCTCTCCGAATTCTACGCAGTTTACATCAATTTTGTTCAATGCAATGTAATGATATCGGTATTACTTTTATTTTTAAAATGTTTTATGAAACATTTATTTTCATGTACTGGCGGTAGTTCCATGAATTGTCTGTTGAATGAATGAATACTTGCCCGGTCCTGCAGATTTTAGTTGACATATTTTAGAACAGTTTATTGAAATGCAGGTAGAAAAATGCTGAATATAGTAGAATATTTTTCCGTCTGTTAAGTTTACAGATGAAAGAAAGCGAATGAAATGGTCAGATAGAGGACTTCAACCCACAACCACGAGATTGTTAGATAATCTGTATCTATATCTGTACATGCGACATGAAGATGTTAAAATTAAGAAAATGTATATTCTTGGGTGTTTCATTGTTATGTCGTCATTTAGTTCCAACACCGAATTTAATTTACGGAAACATACGGAATATGCATGAGCGCTAGGTCATTACTTACGGACAATACTAAGAAAACACACTTTAAGGCAGCACTGTTTACTCACTATGCACTCAAAGACATTTATAATCACCTATGGTTTCCATATATTTCGTTAAGACTACGCTGAAAATAAAACAATAAAGTATACCACCACGCAAGATTGATTTAAGCTATTTAAATGGAAAATTACCCTCACGTATAAATAGCATAAGGGAACAAAGGTGATCTAGAAAAATTCAGTCATGTATATTAAATATTATCAAAGTTATCGCAATTACAACAGTGACCGATTATAAGAGTCTATGAGTATATACATATATACAATAGGGTTATTATAACAGTAGCTTGATCTGGGATGCAGTATTTGGCTCGATTGGATTTTGCTAGATCGGACCTCACGAGGCGCGCAAGCGCCGAGTGTGATCCGACCTTGCAAAATCCACGAGAGCCGAATACAAAGTCCCAGATCCAGCTACTGTTATAATGACCCTTTTATTATATACCTTTACCATTTGATTCTTGTTTTGTTCTTGAACAAAATCTTCAATGCTTATCGATATTAAATTGAGTTTTTTATGTGCGCTATTTATGGAACTGAATCAGGTCATGCATATTAATAAAAATAGTCCGACAGCATACAATACGGAAGGTACAATACGGAATTTAAAAGGTACAATACGGAATTTTTGTCTGTCTGTTCATATTTAAGTGTGAAATACAAGCCGATTTATTACAGAATTTACATAGGTATATAATAAATATAAATACAGCAACACTACTGTAAGGCAATGTAGTCATCAATGACGACTGAGTTATATATTGGACAAAAAAGACAATGACAAGGATCAAATAGGGATAACCGTATTCCCAGACCTGAATTAAACAGAATAAGTTATTGTTCTGCTTGGTTGCATTCTATGCTATTTTTAAAGAATCTTCTCATCAATGTTTTTAAATTGTTCTAAGAAAGATATTTAAATCATGCCTGAAATATTTGACGATTTCATCACAATTCTACTTCTCCTTATCGGTACAGCGAACACAGCCACCACGTATGACTTGGGCTTAATAAGCATTTTGTTGTACAATAGTAGTTGAATATTGTATATTTTACTTGTAATATAAGGGAAATTATTAAAAGAAATACAGTAATATTTAATTTTATGACGCGCACCTGTTAACATGTAAACTATATATATGTAACTAATATATATGAGTCCACATTTATCACGGTTTATAGTCGTCTGAAACTTAGACTTTTAGATACTAGATCTTTATGTTGTTCTGGATTTTTCAAATATCAATATGTTGCTGGGAAACATTGCAAGAATTTCTAATTTGCAGCTACTCATGGTTCAGCAAAATTTCAGCAGTATGAATTTGCTGGAGACAAAATTATGACGAACGGGATATTTAGTTCCAGCGTAAAATGCAGAAGCAAACCTACCCTGTAATAATCTGAAATTGGCAGATATTCAGGTTGGAAACAATCAATTTGAAAATGACACCGGAAAGTTGAAAAGAAAGAGATCATGCAAAGAGGGCATTTAGAAAACACTAAAGAAAAACCCCCCAAAAGATGGACTTAAACTTAAACGATTTCTTAGCCCTAGTGAAAAGTCTTTAAACAAAAACCCCGTCTGCTATGATGTAGCTATGTAGTGGTTTTTTATGCTTTTATGGGTCATATTTCTTACAATGTCAGGAGAAACTGTTATCATAAACTGCCAGAAATAGTTTTTTAAGTAAAGATGGAAATATGGAATGTAACATATAGTATTTGATCTTAGACTTTTTGGGAAAATGAATATCTGAGTAAACTCAAATCGATAAGAAGTTTGAGTCCTTCAAGACCAAGTAAATAAGGTCTCTGGCTTTGAATCATTACCGTTCACCTCTGCGCGCCCGAGCCCTTCTTGAGTCATTATGTATAGGAATCATTCAGCTGGTTTGCTGAAAGTCGGTGGTTCAACCTTTATGGCCACCCGTGCTTGAAATAATACCTGTATGTGCATCTAGGGTCAAAGTTACAGTACAAGCTGCAAATTCGCCATATGACCTTTACTCTGCTGATGAAATTTAAACAGGAGAAAACATTAATACATTTTGACATTCGAACAACACATTATATATGTAGATAATCACCTATACTACTAGATTTCGCATTTGTTTCAAGTTTATGTAGGTTGATTTGTACTAAGATGAGAAAAGATGTGAGAACCTTGAGATATGCTGTATGCTTTGTGATATTGCTGATGCTCGCTCATTGAGTCGGGTTTATCTACAGTTAAATCTCACTGTCTCCAGTTAATTCTAAGTAACTCCGCCCGTTTAGCTCAATAGGAAGAGCACAGACCTACGGATCGCCAGGCGTTTGTTCTCCGATTGAGACAGGACACCGTGTCTGGAACCATTCGTCATCAATCCCTGATTTGTATGGGGAAGTCATTTGCAGAAACCAGGTTAGTTCTGGTACACTGGTTAGGTTAACTTTCCGCCGTGACATTACCTGAAATAAATATAACTAAGAGTACTTCCACATGCAAGGATTTACAAAATTGTTCATCTTATATGTTGTCGAGCATAAGCAGCATGAAGTCTTATTCAACTTCGTTTCTGTGGTAATCAAGGCAACCGGTGAATTTCAGAGTGGGTCCCGACTGGTTCATTTCTCTCTCAATGATAGTATTTTCTGTTTCGCGTATTTCTTTTTTTTTTTTCATTACCCAAGTACCTTAAATAGTGGTCCTGATTTCGAGATTGTAAAGATATGTTAGGGGATTGCATGAAAGTAGTCACGCGCAGCAGTAGCATGGATCAAGTTTACATCAATTTTGCACCGTTTCGAACTCTAGCAAATCGTTTTTCCATCTATGAAACAGCCCAGCACATCGTATAATAAAGCTTACAAAAAATTATGGTGGCAATGGACAGTACATTTGAAAGTTCCACAAATCTGCGTTGATACCAGTGTGAAAAAAATCATTAAAAAATCCAATTTTGAGAAATGCTAGAGAAGTGTAGAGCGGATGTATTGATGTATAGCAACATAGCATTGCTATCATATATCATACGAGACTGCAAGAGTGATAACAGTGACTTTTTAATTTTCTACATATCTTGTTAGTTTTGAATTTATCGCCAAAAACATTTTTTCTCATTGTAAAATAACTCTAAATGTCTTTTAATTCGTGTTATTGATTGTTATAAAACTTTCAGGATATATTAGTTAGAATAAACACAACATTTTGTAAACCGTATTTAGAGAATGGTTTTCGGAATTGTATTTTGCCCGATCTTTTACATGGGAATAAATTATACTTGGGCCCTGAAATTGACGCATTAAAAAAAGATATTTTGAAAATTCAAAAAGATCATTCTAAACCCCTCTTTGGGGACCTAAATGATGCGTTTAAGATTACCTTAACGCACAATATATGTTTTGTTTTTCTTGTGACACAGGAAAATAAATTTTTAGAAGCTGGTTATATAAATTCAGTAGAATGTTACCGTACAATGTGACTAATCGTCTCTGTCGTTCTTTTGTAACTAATAAAAATGAAATACAAAGGGAATACTGATATTCAATAGTGGGAAAAGGGAATTGAACATTTTTAAATCTAAAAGTGTTAATGTTCATTTACACGCGTATGAGGTACGTTACTCTGTCTAGAACTAAACCGAGGATTATTGCGTTATATGTTATTAGACCTGCATCAAACGTACTGATAAATAAAAATCTTAGGTTATACGCTTGCTTGTGTTTTGCTCATTAGCAATATATATTACCAAACAAGGAAGAATGCGCAAGAGTGCAATCAGTTAAACCTAGTTTTCTAATACATCGAATATTGTTTTCTGCCGTATTATATAAAAATAGTATTTTACATCCTAAAACGTCGAAACGCTTTTCCGTAGTCCTTCTTAAATGCACACAAAATGACCCCAATTTACAAATCGAATTCTAAGGTTCCTGTGGTCAAAGTACTGTAGATGTAAGTTTAGTTGAAACATAATGAATTGTGTGATTGCCTTGCCACTTCATCCTAAATACACATGTACCTCAAATTAGGTCACTTTTGTATGCGATATGATAAGACAACAGTTGTATTCGCGTTGTTAAGAATTCAAAATTGATTTTTATTATACGAGGGGTGTTTCAAAAATAATGCAACTGATTATCGTGCCGCCTTGCATTGCACGGAATTCACATTAAAAGCATACCGATATAACGGGACATCCATTCTCTACACAAAATACCAAATTTATATGTGTACATTTATGTATTATCGCTAATACCAAAAGCAACAGATAGTCTTTGACACTATAGTAAAAATGGGTCGGCAAGAAAAGTGTAAAGGCAGCTGAAGTTCGAGGTTATTATATAAATATCATATGGCAGCGTGTGTGACATTGATATTGTCAACCCGAGGGCAGAATGTCACCCGAGGCGAAAGCCGAGTGGTGACATTCTGTTTC
Organism: Mercenaria mercenaria; assembly: GCF_021730395.1. Lineage (NCBI taxonomy): Eukaryota > Metazoa > Mollusca > Bivalvia > Venerida > Veneridae > Mercenaria > Mercenaria mercenaria. The sequence goes on from NC_069365.1 coordinate 91,229,716, forward strand.
GAGGGTTGACAATATCAATGTCACACACGCTGCCAATGAATTTATTTTATTATACCGAACAAAATTTAGTACATAAAAATGTTTAAAAATGTTTTTAATTCATTTCATTTAACAATTTCATCTTTAGCGCGGTAATCGCCTGTGTACACATTGAATAGTGACGTCACTACTATATGTGTACAAGGGAGGCAATCATTTGGCTAAAAAAATGAAGCAGTTAATTGCCCTTATATGACATTAAAAATATCAGCGCGGTCACATGACCTGACAGTCACTTTCGCTTAGTCACGTGTCAAAAAGGTTGAAAATGGTTTTGATAGTCAAAATATCTCTTTCTCGGGTAATGGGATTTTATCATTGTAGACAAAAGAGAGGTATAATAAATAAAGTTGCAAGCTTGGCGTATCTGCGAAGGAGATTTTTGAGGAAGTGTGCGATGTTCACGGACAGAATTAAAGTCACGAGTTGGGTTAAGAAGTTTAAAAGCGGCTTTGACTCAATCAATGATGCACCAAAGTCTGGACGACCTTGTAGTGCCACTTCTAACAATATGGTCGAAAAAGTATGCAATGTGGTTAAGTCTGACGCAAGACTAACTGTTCTACAGATAGCTAGTATAGTTGGTATATCAGCCTTTAGTGTATTCCGCATTTGAAAATGAGACGCATTACAGCTTGATGGACCCCTCATTTATTGTTGGACAAGCAAAAACGTCTCCGATTTGAAACAGTCAGAAATCTGCTTAAAATGTTTCTAAAATACCATAGAAAGCAGTTTTTCGACATTATTACTGGAGATGAGACATTAGTACACTTTTTTGAGTCTGCTAGGAAAATTAACAACAAAATACGGGCTATCAAAAACTGCCGCCGCCTCTCAATTGCCAAAAGATTGATGAGTGCTAAGAAAGCAATGTTTGTTATTTTCTTTCATATCCGCGGTCCGATTATGCACTTGGTTGTACCAAACAGAATATGTGACTGGATTATTTTATTAAGAGAAAGTGTTGAAGAAACTTAATTCTAACACGATCCACAGCAATTGCTATATAAACATATAGCAAAATCGCCTATACATGAATCTACGATAAAATATGGCTGGTTATTGCATGACTGTGGCATTTTCCTTTGAAGTTTTGTGTTTTCTAAATTCTGGTATCGCCACGGTTAGCCGTGCTCTAAATTCCGCTGCACACAGGTATCGCTCACAGTTTTCTCTTTCTGGGATGTAAACAATACACACAAATTAGCAAGTGTTGCTGTGATAAGTTATTGAAAATGATAAGCTATTTGAAATAATTTATTACTGTATTTCTGTAGTTAAGTTCTCTGCATCTTGATTTAAAACTTGATTTTTTAAGTAATATAAAAATATAACGGCAAAAATGATTATGATATTCTATTCTGTTTAAAAATTCAAATTTTGTTTCTGGCAAAGGTTTACAATATGCCCTAGGTGTTAATTCCATTGATACATAACCTTTGTTGATAAAATTATATAATTAGCCACATGGGAAGTGTTTACCTTCTCTATTTCTCCAGGGTTCATGACCTCATTAGGGCCTCCCGGCAAATTCAAAATTTTAGCACTTAGTTTAAATTATATTTGAAACTCTATTTCCCAACTTTTTGTTTTAAAAAATAATTACACTGATTAATAAGGAATGTTTCTATGTGTATTTATGCACTTTTATAACATTTTTTTTTTCAGTAGTTTATTTAAAATTTTGAAAAAGGGATCTCTGATGTGAAGCATGCATAATTTATATAAAAACCTGCCCGTCGCCACCTTCTTGCTTTTATGTGGCAGTTGGGGGTTTATCATGTCATTGAAATGTTTCTAAGGGAGGCTCAAAAGGGGAAATATTTTTAAATATTTTAAATTAAAATATTTAAAAAATGTATTCAGTTTACTGTTTTCAGTCATGCAATAAATCAGTTAGACAATACATACGCGTGTGTTACCGGCGAGTATCATCATGCTTGGGAGATTCTCAGGGAACGTAATTTGATAGCAAACTCGCCTCTACGAGGCTCGTTTGCTACCCAAATTACGTTCCCTGAGATTCCCCCACGCATGATGATACCAGCTGGTAACACACTTTTATGATTATCTAACTTATACCTGTTACATTTCACCCCCTATGATTGTGACATTAGAGATTCTACTTCAGTTCCATTACATACGAATTATTTCAGGGCCAAACGGTTGAAAACAGCATTTCAAAAAGATAAATATGATAAAAAGTCATACTGACTTATGTTTAGGACCGCAAAACACGTTCTGATCTCTACGAACCAATTTAATTAGCTCAATTATGATTCAGCGATGACGTCATAAATGTATGACATAAAGTATGACATAATGATGTGACGTCATATAACAATTAAGTTCGTCACTCGTAACACAGGGTCAAATCGCCTAATTTGATGATTCTATTCATAATTAGTTTGCGAGCTGTTAGATTATTTACATATTTATAATACTTCTCAAAATTCTGATAAAAAAGAAAAACATATCTATACGTTCCATTGGCTGTGCAACACTTTCTAAACATAGAGGGTAAATTGTAACAGCATATGACCCGAATGACGTATTACAGTCGTTTGGATGCGAATAATTAAATCACTCGTGCTACGCACTCGTGATTTAATTATTACGCATCCAAACTCCTGCCCATATTTTATTAACTGATAAAAAAGTATTATTATTTCTTAAACAACAAAGTTTTAAACGAAGCCCACATACTGGGTTTAAGCACCTATCCCTGCTGCACGACAACGCTCCTGCGCATAAGTTGTTGTGACCTCGTTTTTGAATAAGGAAATGGTTCGAGTTCTTCCACATGCAGCATATTTCCTAGACCTAGCCCCGTTTGACTATTTCTTGTTCCCTAGACTGAAAAAAACATTTAGCTGGTAGACATTATAGGTCCCGACATGCTCTCGGATCCTCTGTTAATCGGTGTATGCTGTGTATACCTAAACATGAGTATAAAAATGCCATTAAAATTGGAGTTAACGTTTGAAACTTTGTGTACATAGCAAGGGTGATTACTTTGATGGTATGACGCGTAAATAAATCAAAATCTATCAGACGCCCGATTTTTATTTTCCAAGTTGCATTACTTTTGAAATGCCCGCTCGTATACCTACATAAATTCTGTTAAAATACGACTTGTATTTCACAAATAAATATGAACAGTCAGAAAAAACCCGTATTGTATGTTGCCGGACTACTTTCATTTAATATCACACACAAAAACTTCACTCATTTCTGTATGATTTTGCAAGGACGGATCAAAGTCTCGTGAGATCCGATCTGGTAAAATCCACTCAAGCCGAACACAGCATCCCAGATTGCGCTACTATTATAATAACCCTATTAATATAACCTCTGGTTATATTGTTGGAGATGTATTGAAGAGACCGTCGAGAAATTCAGAGAAGCAATCAATTTCATCATGTTTCCGTAACAATGCTTTTTTCTTTATTCCACTTTAAATTTAAGACAATTTCATTGATATGATACCTGAAGAACTTTGAGTGGATTGATAGGAACATTTTAATTTTTCAAAATATCTTGATTTGCTTTGAATGTATGTTCCAAAAATGACAATTTTAATTATTCTGACCCCCCAAAAAAACAATTTTGATTTTGTTTATATATGTACTAAAATAAAACTTTCAAGATGCCTTAGTTAGCGTAAACTCAATATTTCTACGTATAAAATTTGTCAAAACAGTTGTTTTGTCCTTTTTCAGCATACGGAAAATACATTTTTGGTTATAGAACTGATGTTATCATAGTTATCTTAAAACTACTAGTAACATTGGAGGTTTGTTTTCAGAATGATGTATTATTTTATCTGGATCAAGCGAAATGGATCCACAATTCGCGAAAATATCCTTTCACGGATGATGTAGATCAAACTGTAGGCGCTTTGTTGCTGTACACTTCTTTTAAATACATGAACGCATCTCGTAATTGTAAAAAACGTCGGAAAACGGTCTAAACTGTTTACATTGTCTTGTAGACATGTTTAATCTTTTTAAATATTGCTTAGTCTTTAAAATATCAAAGCGGTGAGACAGGAACTCACCTAATACAGAATGGCAGCATAACAATCTTACACGTGTGTTTAATTGCCTTTCAGTGCGTTCCAGATATGAAGAAACTCAACCAAATTTATTCTGATTTTATTTTGCTTGATTACATTTGATTATTCCAACGGATCTTCTAACATATATATTTAAGTTATTATATGCTTTTTTTCTATAACTGAGGATTACTTCATTGATCAAAAGACTGCATTAAATGAAAGTGTTTCGGTTAAGCTGCAATTTTATTTCCGACATTACGCATATCGTACAAAAATTATTTTTAAAAAAATGTCCGACGACCCTTTCCGTGTCTTTATTGATAGATAAATCAAATGTAATATGATTGTAAACTAATATCACAGGAATCTGAAATTCTGTCAATAATTAAGCCAAAACAAGTCTATATAAAATACCCCTCTATATAAAAAACACCAGAAATGCAAAGCATTCACACCCCTTCCACTACATGAAAACAAGAAGATTTAAAAAAAATAATAGATGTGTGAAAGGGTGGTTTCATTATCTAAAGGCAACAATAATATACTCGGACCTGTGCTTACTTGTCGCTGTCACCGTATTGACTAACATAAAATCAATAGTTTTAAAAAGATTTCGTTTGTCGTCGATGCCATTGTGTGACGTCACAGGTTAATGTATATTTCTGCCGTGGAGTTAATAAAGTTCTTGTGTAAATGCCTGTACCCGGTAATACGGTAAGGAACACATACGCGATAAAGTACAATATCATGAACGCGTAATCATGCATTTTGTCATAGCAGGATTGTCATTTTCAACACAAATAACATTTAATATCACAAAACTCATACCGTAACTCTAGACATAGCTGACTGGCCATTATAAAATAACTTGAAATATCAGTTACTCACTGCTTGCGTCAGTGGTCGAGTTACTTCCCTGCTTTTGGGAATGCTCGAGTTTGTTCCAATATTTGGGTTTTTCCAACATGATTTGTCTAAATATTTTTTTTATTTAATTGGTAAATAAATTCATAGCTGTAATATTATTTAAAAGAAATATTAATACAAAAAATAATAACGTATATAGATGCTTTTTATCTGACTCTTAAAAAAAGTTTATTATCTCCGAGGCAAAACATGTGACGTCACGCAATGGCTTCGACGACAAACGAAATGTTGTTAAAACGGTTGATTTTGTGTTAGTCAATAATCGACAGCGATAAATAAGCATAGTTTTTGGTATATTTTTGTTGCCTTTAGATAGCAACACCGCCGAATCACACTCGCACTTCTGGTTTTTGAAATTTTCTTGTTTTCATGTAATAGTTTGGTTGTGGACGCGTTGCATTCCTGGTATTTTTATACAGAAAGGGAGGTCTTTTTTAAATAGACTTATGTTGGTTAAATTATTAATAGGATCAGGTTCCTGTGCTAATATAGCGTATTTCCTCCTTTACGTTTACAATACTAGCGTATCGAATCTTCAATAATACATCGACGCACATTTAAGTTAAATGTAATATCGATGCAGATGCTGCGTAACCATATAAACATCATAACTGTAATGTCATTGGTCAGAATGTTCATGCCGGCGAATATCCAGTGAAACTTCCGGTTTCCCTCTGAGAGACCTAAACCGCCATTGGAAATCGGCGTATCGACAAATGAGCTCCGAGAACTACTGCTAGCTTGTCAATCACCCATGCAGGCCGCCGGTGTATAACAATCTCGCATATCGGAGGCCTACCATGGTTCCCTAGTTGAATATTCGTCTCGTAATTTTGTCGAACCTCTGCTGGATAAGAATGGTGTTAACAAGTGTATGCAATTAATGTTGATGTTATGAATTTAAAATGACACACATTTCAGCTTTTGTCGGTTCCATTACCGTTTTCATTCCCTTGCAAGTTTTAGTTCCAGCAGACAAGGCGGCCAACAATATTATCATCATTTGACGCCTACATTATATTAATGTTTTACAAAACGAACTAAATAGCACTAACACTTATACATTGAGTCCTTCTGTTGAAAATAAGTTGATTACTGATCACATCACTGAAGTTTCTAATTTAAAAGTTCGTATAGACGATCAACAAATTAAACTACCGATCATGTATTGGATTCCTAAATTGCATAAACAGCCATATGAAGCTCGCTTCATCGCTAATTCAAGCTCTTGTACAACTACAAATATTTCAAAACTATTAACATCATGTCTAACTGCTGTGAAAGCCCACGTGGAAAGATACTGCGATAACGTATACGAAAACTCTGGTAAACACCTATTTTGGTCGATTAAAAATTCTGGTGAAATCCTGGATAAGTTGAAAATTAATAATTACAAGGTATCTACAGTCAGTACATACGATTTTTCTACTTTGTATACCACTTTACCACATAACTTAATAAATGACAAATTAACTGCCCTAATTCAAAAGACTTTTGCCAGAGAGAATGTTACATTTATTGCTTGCAATTTTGATAAAGCTTTTTTTACTAACAATATTATTAAACATTATACAATGTGGACCTGTGACGAAGTTTGTAAAGCCCTTTCCTTTTTATTGAACAACATTTACATCAGGTTTGGGAATGCAGTTTTTAGACAAGTTGTTGGTATTCCCATGGGAACAAATTGTGCACCCCTTGTCGCAGATTTGTTTTTATATTGTTATGAAAGAGACTTTATGTTGAGCCTCTCTCCAGATACGCAGGCAGATATTATAACGGCATTTAATAATACATCACGCTATCTAGATGATATTATTAATATGGATAATCCGTTTTTGGTCAATTGGTGGGTACTATTTATCCTAGGAGGCTTCAGTTAATTAAAACTAACAATTCGGATACTGATGCTTCATTTTTAGATTTACATCTCTCTATTTATGACAATTTTATACATACCAAAAATTTATGACAAGAGGGATGATTTTAATTTTAGTATTGTAAATTTTCCCCATTTGGATGGGGATGTACCTCAGGCTACATCTTATGGGGTATATATTTCTCAATTAATTCGGTTTGCCAGAGCGTGTAGTCATGTCAAGCATTTCAATGAACGTAATCAATATATTACAGGTAAACTTCTTCAGCAAGGCTACCGTTATTACAAATTGCGTAAATATTTTGCTAAATTTTATTATCGTAATTCTGATTTAGTTTTAAAATTCAATAGTAATTTAAAGACACTTCTGCGAGATGGTATTTCTAAACCCGTTTTTTATGGGGATGTGGTTTACAAACTTCGTAAGATCTTGGGTCACGGTAATTTTCCAAATGTATTTGGAAAGATTATCAAACGTTTTATTAAAAGAGGTTACGATCCAACTGTTTTAAGACATACCGCATGTTTAGTGTTCAACCCGTTTACAGTTGGACACTACGCTTCCCTCTTTGATTGCGTCTGACGGAAGAGGGGGAGGACTCTATGATAAGCAGTTTTTAAATCCTACCAGGACTGAACTGTTTTGATATTTGTCTTCTGGCCTGTTTCGTTGGGCCCTTAAGGGTGTTTCTCTTGCTGCTTTGTCTTCTGAAAAGGCATTGAGTACATACGTTTTTGTTTCTTAAGGTTTGTTTTTTATATATTTATACACGTGCATTTTTGTGTTTTACATGCCATGCCTTTTTGTTTCCATTACGTGTGTAAGAGATTCAACTGGAGGGGATTACTTTTATTTACACTGTCCCATGTCTCTGGAACATGGTGGGGGTAAGAGTGAGGTTAGGTGCACCATAAACCGGTTTAAGCTCCCCAGTGGTGTTTTTGCCACTGACCGTTCCAAGGCGGTGCCCCACTGTGTTCCTTTGTTTGTTCGTTTCGTCTTATGTGTTGGCTTTATGTGCGTGTGTGTTGTTCGTTTTGTCCTTATGTGTTGGCTTTGTGTGTGTTGTGTGTGTGTGTGTGTGTGTGTGTGTGTGTGTGGTGCACGCGTCTGCGTGCTGGGGGTTTCGTTTTGAGGAGGCTACGTTTTTGGTGCGTGGCATTCCCTGTTTGATATTTTTCTTTGTTTTTTAATAACAAAAATTAAGATAAAACATAAAAACTACGGCTAACAATCCGACAAAAGCACCTAAAATTACTCCGGTAATCATACTTATTGAACTTTCCTTGCCCTGGGTGTCAACTGAAATGTCTTCTGTTTTACCTGAAAGAAAATATACCTGTTCTGTAGAACTGTTAAATAATTCAAACAAACAGTTGAATTTTATACGTTTTATCATTAACTAGACCTTTTAGCAGGGTTTTCTACCAAACATTTACATTTAACATAAAGTATTTTTGTTAAAGTTTTTACTCGTCAGATTTTATGATACATGTGTATGTCTGATGGTTGGTTTTTCCTATTATTTAGGGGTTATATTCTTTTTCAACTTTTTTTCATTTTCTTACAATGACTTCTACTGGTCAGCTTTGCTATTTGCGTGTCATGTAGATAGTCAAATATCCTAATTTGAATATTCATAAAGGCGATATATGAAGACAAATTAAATATGTTATTAGCTCATCTGATTTTTTATCATCACTTGATCGGCTTCGGCGTCTGTGTCGGCGTCGGCGTTGCGTGGTTAAGTTTTATGTTTAGGTCAGCTATTCTCCTAAACTATCAAAGCTATTGCTTTAAAACTCGCAACACTTGTTTATCATCAATAACTGATTCAGTACAGCAAGAAACATAACTCCATCCTGCTTTTTTCAAGAATTATGGCCCCTTTTGGACTTAGAAAATGTCTGATTTCTTCGTTAAGTTAAATGTTTAGATCATTTTTCTCCTAAACTATTAAAATTATTGCTTTGAAACTTGCAACACTTGTTTAGTATCAAAAATTAACTTTGGACAGCAAGAAACATAACTCTATCCTGCTTTTTGCAAGAATTATGGCCCTTTTTAAACTTAGAAAATATCAGATTTCTTGGTTAAGTTTTATGTTTACGTCAACTTTTCAACTATCAGAAATTGACCGATGGTATACCAGTATATGTACTTCGCAAAATTTCAGTCTCAATTACGTTTAACATCAGCATAGTAGACCTTTCTAACGTAAACGTAAATCGGAAACGGAATACTGAATTCGTAAATATTATTTTCAAATAATGGTCTAAGGGAGATACTATTGCATTACTGTTGGATGAAATTGTCTCCCCTAGACCACAAATTAGCCTAAAATGTTACGAATTCAGTATTCCGTTTCGTAATTACGTTTACGTTATAAAGGTCTAATAAACGGGAAACTGACATTTTTTTTTATTTTAAGCCTACCTTGTCATTGTTGTTACGGAACAAACACATACTTTAGGACCGTTGATAACACAAACAATTGTCCGTTTTTCTGTAAATTCTCACTTTGTCAAATTATCGAAATATATGTATATCGCAGGCTCAAGTAAAGAAGTCTGAAAGGTTCTTATTACTACTAACAAAAGACTATATGACTATATGTAACTAATAATCAGGGCAAACTAATGTAGTAATCTCTTTAATATTTATATGATACTACTATATTATCTTTTCTATTTAATTTTGCTTTGCATGATCTACATACTGTGCCCAGCTTTGATTCGCTTGTCATTTCAACATCGTTCAAAATATATCATGATGGCTTGTGGAATGTCGATTGTTCGACTCCGGTATCTGCATATACTTCAAGTAACGCGTGTAAGGGCATGTTGGGTCTGCCAGCCAATCTATAAGCTGATAAAGCACAACACCATATTAACAAAACGAAAACAAAAACAAAAACAAACAAAAAATAAAACGAAAAAAAAAAAGAAATAACCTAAAGACAGGAAAGTCACCAACCATTCCAAGTTAAGTCATAGTAACTAAGAACTAATATGAAACCAATCACTCATAAATGACAATTCTTTTTACCGGCCCGAACACCTGTATCAAGGCCAATTTCAAGTCAGGGAACATTTCTGAAAATATGTTAGAATAAAACCCTACAGGGACCTGCAAACAGTATATTATTAAGCTGAAGGAATTCGGCATGCATCAAAACATCCACTCACTCATTAGGTGGCTGAATGAAAAAAAAATTGAATTAAACAAGCCCTTCTGACTTTCCACGTGAAAATGCGTCACTGAAACACACAAATAGATGCTGAACAAAAGGAAAGGCTTGGCACAATACTTCAAAGCAATAGACGCGTTAGTGACTTCAAAATTAGACAGTATAACGTATTCTAGGCAGCTTTAATGCCAGGATGTTAAGCTGCTAACTTCACACTGCTAGGACGCCAGGCTGCTAAGTTCACGTTGCAATGTCACAAGGCTGCTAGCTAAAAGCTGCTAACTTTACACTGCTAGGTCTCGTGACTAATGGGCTGCTAACTTCACGCTGATACGTCGCTTGGCTGCTAGGTTGATAACTTCGCGCTGCTAGGATGCTATACTACTAGGCTGTTAACTTCACACTGCTAAGTCGCTAGGTTACTAGGCTGCTAACTTCACGCTGCTAGCTCGCTTGACTACTAGGCTGCTAACTTCACGCTGCTAGATCGCTTGACTACTAGGCTGCTAACTTCACGCTGCTAGATCGCTTGACTACTAGGCTGCTAACTTCACGCTGCTAGATCGCTTGACTACTAGGCTGCTAACTTCACGCTGCTAGCTCGCTTGACTACTAGGCTGCTAACTTCACGCTGCTAGCTCGCTTGACTACTAGGCTGCTAACTTCACGCTGCTAGATCGCTTGACTACTAGGCTGCTAACTTCACGCTGCTAGCTCGCTTGACTACTAGGCTGCTAACTTCACGCTGATAGGTCTCTAGGCTGCTAACTTCACGCTGATCCTTTGTTTATTTTTTGTTATGTTAACTTCTTTTACTTCGAAAACGTTTGTAAATATTTCCTGAAAACTTTACAGTCATGCGGTAAAGGTCTGTTGGAATAAAGCACCGTATATTTGGTAATAAATTCAAACCACAGAAGTAGAAAACCTGAAACCTGACAATTAGTAATACATATAGCAAAGAAATGCAATATAATAGGGTTATTATAATAGTAGCTTGATCTGGAATGCAGTATTCGGCTCGAGTGGATTTTGCCAGATCGGATCTCACGAGGCGCGCAAGCGCCGAGTGTGATCCGACCTTGCAAAATCCACGAGAGCCGAATACAAAGTCCCAGATCTAGCTACTGTTATAATGACCCTATTATTATATAAATTTACCACTTTGATTCTTGTATAGTTCTTAAACGAAATCTTCAATGTTTATCAATACTATATGGAGCATTGTGAAGTTTTTATGTGCGCTATTTATAGAGATGTGTCGGGCCATGCATATTAATGAAAATAGTCCGGCAGCATACAATACGGAAGTACAATACGGAATTTAAAAGGTACAATACGGAATTTATGTCTGTCTGTTCATATTTAATTGTAAAATACAGGCCGAAATTTTTTTACAGAATTTATATAGGTATATAATAAAATGACTTTCATGGAAAATGTATTGCCGTAATATGATAATATGTGGACGTAGACTTGATTCTATCACTGTCACACTTATGATCATGTCATTAAGTATGGAATTAACTATAATGACTGCCATAATATGATGTGAAAACCTCTGTCAATTATTCCCGTGACTACTCCGAACATTTCGAACATACATACAGTCAATAGAAAGAAAATGAGTAGTTTTCCAGAATATCTGGAACGTGCATGAATTGTTCGAAATAAAACCCGGTTGCCATGGCAGTCACTTAGTCAATATTTACGACAATAGAAATCAGGTCTTGGTTCCTATCAACTTCGGATAATCTCAGTAGTGCTGGGTATCAGAGCAGAATAGGGTACTATCCTTTTCCCTTTAACAACAATTAAAACATTCCTGTAGAATGTTTAGAACAACATTCCGGATAGTCAAAACAATATGGGCTTAGTCTCTATTTCAGGGTTTCTTGGAAAAACTGGCTGTTTCTCATTATTTTGAGATTTGAACATCAACATTTCATTACTAGCTTGTGCAAACGAAGACATTATGGAAACAACTACAAATTTCTGAACTTTAATCCTAAAAAGGCTGTTTATTTGGGATCGTGGACAACAATCTTTTAAACTATGATAGAATTCCACTTAAGCCGGTGATAATGGGCATCAGAGATGTTGCACAAGTCATAATATCTCATGAACAGACTAAAAACAAATCCAGGCTGCTATTATTCAGATTGGTTGCATTTTATGCTTCCAAAGGGTTCTTTTTACATATTTTATAAAACATCACAATAACATATGAGCCGCGCCATGAAAAAACAACAAAGTGGTTTTACGACCAGCATAGATCCAGACCAGCCTGCACATCCGCGTAGTCTGGTCAGGATCCATGCTGTTCGCTTTCAAAGCCTATTGCAATTAGAGAAACCGTTAGCGAACAGCATCGATCCTGACCAGACTGTGCGGATGCGCAGGCTGGTCTGGATCCTTGCTGGTCGCAAATGCACTTTGTTGGTTTTCCCATTGCGCAGCTCATATTTTAACTATCGCGTGGTGGTTGTAAAAGTCTGCCCGTACTTGGTGTTGATCTTTTTCTGGTCCTTTAACATCATAGACAACATTCATTTAACAATAATAGAACTCCGCTTAACTCGGCGTTAGGGTGTGTTCGTGGTGTTGCACATTTCAATATCTCTCATGAAAAGACTAATTTAAACAGAATCTGCTATTATGTTGCTTAGTTGCGGTCTATTATTCTTAGATATCCTTTCACAGACCAAATACCTATCACAGCAGCAGGCTTCAAGTGCCGTGTAGCGCTTGTAAAGTCTCTCCTTAGTTCGACCCAGTGTTGCATTTTATGGTTCTTTGTGATAATGGACAAATTCACTTTTACTACAATAGAATTCCGCTTTACCCGGTGCTAGGGGTTGTGAGTGGTGTTGCACATTTTATACCTCTCATGAAAAAACTTAGTCAGACCGATGCTTGGTTGCATTCTGTGCTTCTAAAGGATATTTTCACAGGTTTTACTGAATTTCGAACAGCTGCAATTAAACTTTCCCGCTCTCGATATGATCAATTTATTGTTGAATTGTAAAACATAAATGCACTCAGCTGTTTTGATTGAACAATGTAGATCAAGCGTAAAGAACAGCGTTGACCTACGTAATTCATTTTATAATATGCTTGAAAGCCAGAATTCATTTTCCCCAACAACTTAATTTGCAGTGGAAACATTTCCGGAGTTTGACATTGATTTTTGATTGGAATGCTACAGTGCAGAAAATAGATGCACAGGAATAAAGTAATCGACGATCTGTGATGTCAGACGCTTGATTGTAATAAATTTAAGTGAATACGCGAAATTAGAATTGATTTGATTAAACAATATGTCAAAAAGGCATTAACTTTATTCTAAACTGCTGAAATTCATAATGCAGCTTATAAATCGAATAGGCAGGTAAATGAACAAGCATTCTCACGATATTAAAATACTTGATCTATGTTATAATACTATTGCTTCTAGCCAGTCTTTTATTTTCAAGTTTTACTTTAAATGCTCAGGATGCTTTTGTTTAAAATTTCGCAGCTGCATTTTTCGTTATGAACATACAATATATTAATTTCTTGTTAAATCCTTTCTCAGATATTTGTTTTCCTTAATATCTGTCAAAGGTATGAATACTGACGAACCTCGGAAAATGTTTTATTGAATCCATTGTTTTCGATTACTTCCCTTCCTGTCTCTTACTGTAATGTTTTAGATCGCAGATCGCCCATCTAAATTACATTCAAAACTGGTTGACCTGGATTGTAAAACGTAGATCAACCATCTGAAATGCGTTCATAATTGGTTGACCAGGGTCGTAGATTGTTGATCAACCATTTACATTACATTGAAATTGGTCAACCATCTCATCTGAAATGCGTCTTGGTCAACTACTTCTGAACGCATTTGAGATGATTGGTCTACGGTCTACGAGCCAGGTCAACCAATGTTCAATGCAATTTATATGGTTGATCTACGATCTACGACCCAAGTCAGCCAATTGTGAACGCGTTTCAGATAGTTGAAATACGATCTACGAGCCAGGTCAACCAATTTTCATTGTAATTTTGATGGCTGATCTACGATCTAAGACCCAGGTCAGCAAAGTAGAATTTTTGTCGATCTACGATCTACGAGCTACGTGCCAACTTCATAGACCTCATACGTTGGTAAGCGATAAAGAATGACTGCAAATATTTCAAATTGAAATTGTTATTTTCCAGTGAATCACTTAGGTCAAAGGAGCAGTGAGAACACCGCGCATTATGAAGCTAGCGTATTGTAAGAATTATATACTGCCTCTAAGTAGTGCTTAAAATCATGTTCTGATTGAGTTAACGGGAGTACCTTTGAGATTATACATCATTCCTATTTAGGAGTCATCACTGTTGAAGAGAAGACTGAAAACGCTTTGTTGTTGTAGAGTAGGCTGAAAGCATTTCTAGTGTAGGCTGAAAGCTTTTGATTATTGTAGAGAAGGCTGAAAGCATGTTTTCTGATGTAGAGTATGTAAGAAGCGTGTTATTGTTGTAGAGTAAGCTGAAAACGATTCATTGTTGTAGAGTAGGCTGAAAACGATTCATTGTTGTAGAGTAGGCTGAAAGCGATTCATTGTTGTAGAGTAGGCTAAAAGCATTTCTAGTGTAAGCTGAAAGCTTTTGATTGTTGTAGAGAAGGCTGAGAGGATTTCTAGTGTAGGTTGAAAGTTTTTGATTGTTTTAGAGTAGTAAAAGCATTTCTAGTGTAGGCGGAAAGCTTTTGATTATTGTAGGAAGGCTGAAAGCATGTTTTCTGTTGTAGAGTAGGTTAGAAGCGTGTTATTGTTGTAGAGTAAGCTGAAAGCAATTTATTGCTGTAGAGTAGGCTGAAAGCGATTCATTGTTGTAGAGTAGGCTGAAAGCGATTCATTGTTGTAGAGTAGGCTGAAAGCGTTTCATTGCTTATGAGTAGGCTGAAAAATGTTTCATTGTTCTACGGCATGTATCTCTGAAATACTTTACACAGTCAGTATATATCTCTGAAATACCTCGCACAGTCAATATGTATCTCTGTAATACATTATACAGTCAGTATATATCTCTTTAATACTTCACACAGTCAGCATGTATCTCTGAAATGCCTCACACAGTCAGTATGTACCTCTGTAATACTCCACACAGTCATCATGTATCTCTGAAATACCTCACACAGTCAGTATGTATCTCTGTAATACTTCGCACAGTCATTATGTATCTCTTAAATACCTCACACATACAGCATATAATTATGCCTCTGAGGTACTTCACACTGACAGCATGTATCTATGAAATACTTCACACAGTCAGTATGCATCTCTTTAATACTTCACACAGTCAGCATGTATCTCTGAAATACCTCACAAAGTCAGTATGTATCTCTATCATACTTTACATAGTCAGCATGTATCTCTGGAACACCTCACAAAGGCAGTATGTATCACTGTAATACCTCACACAGTCCGTATGTATCTCTGTAATACTTCACATAGTCAGCATGTATCTCTGACATACCTCACAAAGTCAGTATGTATGTCTGTAATACTTCACGCAGTCAGCATTTATCTCTGAAATACCTCACACATACAGCATATATGTCTCTGAGGTACTTTACACTCACAGCATGTATCTATGAAATATTTCACACAGTCAGTATGTATCTCTGAAATATCTCACACAGTCAGTATGTATCTCTGTAAAAACTTCACATAGTCAGCATGTATCTCTGGAATACCTCACAAAGTCAGTATGTATCGTTTTAATAGTTCACACAGTCAGCATGTATCTCTGAAATACATCACACGGTCAGCATTTATCTCTGAAATACTCACACACGTCAACATTATATCTCTGAAATACTTCACACAAGACAACATGTATCTCTAAATACTTCGCAAACATGTTCTCTGACAATACTCGACGCCAACATGAATCTTTTAAGTATTCATTCAGACAGCATGTATCTCGAAATGCTTCACACAATTATCATGTATCTCTTACTAGGTACTTCACACAGTCAGCATGTATCTTACTAGGTACTTCACTTAGCCAGCATGTACCCCTGCGGTACTTCACACAGACAGCATGGACCTCTGAAATACTTCAAACTGTCAGAATGTATCTCTGTAGTACTTCGCACGGTCACCATGTTGTATCTCTGAAGTACTTCACACAGTCAGCATGTATCTCTGAATACTTCACACAGTCACATGATCTCTGAAGTACTTCACACAGTCAGCATGTATCTAGTACTCACACGTCACATGTACCTGAGTACTTCACCACAGTGATGTATCTCTGAGTACTTTAGTACCGAATCTCTGTACTTACACGTCAGCAGTTCTCTGAATACTCACACAGTCACCATGTAACTCTGAAATACTTCACACAGTCACATGTATCTCTGAAATACTTCACACGGTCAGCATGTTGTATCTCTGAAATACTTCACACAATCACCATGTTGTATCTCTGAAATTCTTCACACAGTCAGAATGTATCTCTGAAATACCTCACACAGTCACACTTGTATCTCTGAAATACTTCACACGGTCAGCATTGTATCTCTGAATTACTCACACAGATCACATGTTGTATCTCTGAATGTCTTCACACAGTCAGAATGTATCTGCTGAAATACCTCACACAGACACATGTATCTCTGAAATTCTTCATGTATCTCTAATACCTCAACAGACAGATGTATCTGAAACTTACATAGCATGTATCTTAATACCTCACACGACTGTATGTTATCTTAAATGTTTTACACATGAGCATGTATCCTGAATACTTCACAACAGTCACTGATTTCTTACTATGTTTAATCAGTACATGCATGTATCTCTAGGTCTTCAAACAGTCAGTATGTATCTCAACCAAACTAGAATTTACAGTTTGGTTTAGATTGATTCCAGATCTGCCTAGACCAAACTAGAATTCTAGTTTGGCTAGACCGATTCCAGATCTGCCTAGGCTAAACTGGAATTTTCTTGTAGATAGATAATTATCCATAAGTTCACTGATTTTTCATTTTGTTTTGACATTTTGTAGCCAACAAGACTCTCAAACTTTATTACATCTTAAACTGAAAGTATACATGGGCAATATATATGTGGTTACATCTTTGTTTGTTTTTAAAGCCTTGATTGGTATTTTGTTTTTGTTTTACTAAGGCATTTATATTGATCTTTTGTTCTTATAATAACTATGTCTTTAACATTCACGCTTAAATTAGATAATCTTCAAAAGGAATTGATAACAGTTTTTAGGGGTAAATATTTGGTTTTATTATATTACTTTGGGATATGTTTTAAAAACACTATTAAGTATCCCTTGTAAATAGTTTTTTCCTTAACGTATTTCAATGCTTTAATGCAAGAAATATAATCCAGAATATCAATTTTCATCTATTACAAATATTTTTTAAGTTCATAACAAATATTCCAGTTTGGCTTAGGCAGATCCGGAATCAGCCTAGACCAAACTACAATTCTAGTTTGGTCTAGGCAGATTCCAGATCTGCCTAGATTCCAGTTTGGACTACGACATATATATGAAGTACTTCACTTAGGAGGAATGCATCTCTGAAAGGTACTTCACGCAGTCAGCATGTATCTTTGAAATACTTCTCACGGTCAGCATGTATCTCTGTAATACTTCACACAGTAGGCATGTATTTCTGCAATACTTCACACAGTCAGAATGTACCTCTGAAGTACTTCACACAGTCAGAATGTACCTCTGAAGTACTTCACACAGTCAACATGTATCTCTGTTACACTTCACATAGTTTGCATGTATTTCTGCAATACTTCACACAGACAGCATGTATCTCTGAAATGCTTCAAACAGTCAGCATGTATATCTGAAGTACTTCATACAGTCAGCATGTACCTCTGAAATGCTTCAAACAGTGAGTATGTTTCTTTTTTTCTTTTTTTTTTTTTTTTTGGTTGGATTTAATGTCGCACCGACACATGATAGGTCTTATGGCGACTTTCCAGCTTTAATGGTGGAGGAAGACCCCAGGTGCCCCTCCGTGCATTATTTCATCACGAGCGGGCACCTGGGTAAAACCACCGACCTTCCGTAAGCCAGCTGGATGGCTTCCTGACATGAAAAATTCAACGCCCCGAGTGAGAGTATGTTTCTTTGAAGTACTTCACACATTCAGCACGAATCTCTGACATACTCCGCACGGTCAGCATGTATCTCTGCAATACTTTTCACACAGTCAGCACGAATTTCTGAAATACTTCACACGGTCAGCATGTATCTCTGTAATACTTCACATAGACAGCATGTATCTCTGTAATACTTCACATAGACAGCATGTATCCCTGTAATACTTCACACAGTCAGAATGTATCTCTGAAATGCTTCAAACAGTGAGAGTATGTTTCTTTGAAGTACTTCACACAGTCAGCACGAATCTCTGAAATACTTCACACGGTCAGCATGTATCTCTGCAATACTTCACACAGTCAGAATGTATCTCTGAAATGCTTCAAACAGTGAGAGTATGTTTCTTTGAAGTACTTCACACATTCAGCACTTATCTCTGACATACTTCGCACGGTCTTATGGCGACTTTCCAGCTTTAATGGTGGAGCATGAAAAATTCAACGCCCCGAGTGAGAGTATGTTTCCTTGAAGTACTTCACACATTCAGCACGAACCTCTGACATACTTCGCACGGTCAGCATGTATCTCTGCAATACTTTTCACACAGTCAGCACGAATCTCTGAAATACTTCACACGGTCAGCATGTATCTCTGTAATACTTCACATAGACAGCATGTTATTCCTCGTTATGTGATACAGATACAGTCAAGCTACACGATATCTCATAAGGCAAAACATAAAACATAAACACGTTCATGTAGAATATAGAAATCAATAAAAATCCTAAAAAGGGCTGAATTATTATATTACTCAGTGATTGTGCAAAAGGCGTGCTTATCGCTGTCGTGCTATCGTCTTTCTGTCTGACATGAGCAAACAAAAGTAAACAATGGAAGAAAGCTTGGTTTCTAGTATAAGGCGTTATTTTGTCTAGGTACACATACATGAAAATACAGATGCTGCTGAGAGCTCAGAAAGGTGAAAAGATACAAGGTACATAATAACTTAATGCGCGTTTAGAAGATATTGACTTTTATCTTGGCATACATGACCATTGCGATGTGACAATGTGCAGAGCACTTCAACCGGCTCTGTAGGTCAAATGTCAAGATCACAAATTGAGCTAAAAGGTCAATATTGTCCATAATATTTTATGTTTTGCAGCATAACTAAAAACCATGTAAGTGAAACACAAGATCTGCATGTATGTAATTATGTTGTGAAATTCTATGCAGTGTCTCATGAAATAATAACTTGTTAGTAATGGTCATTTTAAACAATCCCTACCATCATTAATGTGATTCTATCTAAAATGAGTTAATTGAAAATTGGTTATTAATTAGTTATCTCTTTTTATTATTTATAATACCCTTATTGTTTTGTTAAGCACCGTCCACTAGTGTTAATTAACGGTTCACCCCTTCGGCAAACCACAAAAGTATTTAACAATATCTATTCTAATTATTTTGTAACCCTTAAGGGTTCCGTGGTTAATTCATCAGTTCAAAAATCTTTAACTACTTATCTTTGAAGGTATGAATATGTCTCTAGGGCCATCCTACGACATTCTGTAATTACGTTATTAATAACTGTTGTATTGTTTCATAAATTTTAAAGTGTATCCGACCTCAAAGGCCACGTTAAGGAATCTTTTAGTTCTAACTTAAGGTAAATGAGAAAACTGGTCACGTGATATGTTAAAGGGTTTTGATTGAACAGGATATCTAAGTACCTATCAATCTCGACCAAGACAAGAGGCTTTGGTACCGTTGATAAAAAATGAAGAAAAAGAAAACCTGGATGTTTCACCTCCCAAAACCCTAGCTTTCTGCCGGTATGAATATAAATACATGTAGTATTGATTGGTTAAATTGCAGTTTAAGATTAATGCAGTTATGATACGTATTTTAGTTGATTTATGGTGAATAAGCCTTTGTAGATAAATATGACAGATTGCCATTTTAAGGAAAATGCATAAAAACGGCAATAGCTATTCTGTTAAATGGTAAATTCAAACTGTTTATCAATTTCAGTTTTCAAAACAATAATAATAAATTTAAGAACACACAAATATAATTAGTTTAATGACATATTTTATTCATAAAAATATATATTTAATTGATGAGGACATGTTTGAATATACTATTTATCACACCTCATTACAAATAAGAATGTTAAGTTACATGTGTACATAATCAAAGGAATAATTTAATCCAATTATCACACATCATGATTAAAGGGTCAGTTTGCCGCAAACTGTTTGATGTGTAGTACCAACAAATAAAAATATGAAAAGAATAAATAATGTCATTTATAGCATAAGTAATTAATTACATTAATTACATTAACTCCACTTTAAATTATGACATGTTCATTTTTTTATTCAAATAATAACTTTTGTTAACTTCATTGAAATAACATCATACTCAGATAAAACTAGATATTTAATTTTTAAATTAATATTTCAATTAATATTTTATAATGCCGCGGGCTCGTTCTCCGCAGTGAATTTTCTGTCTCAGTCCTGTGTATGCCCGGCATCTTGCTGTATCATGTGACATCTGTGAACACTGGCAGCACCTCAAGTGTGGAACCACTGGTAATTATATTAATTATCGTTGTATTATTTTTTAAAAAATCACTGTAAATTTTGTTGAGTTTATTTATTATTAAAATGAATAGTCAAAATTTCGAATTCCTCTATGTTTTAACTATATGTATTTGTTGCTATAGGTAGAGGTGATGGGTGCTGAGGTTGAATCAGTAAGAGAAAACGTCAAACGTCAAAGACCAGCTCTACCAATCCTTTAATGTACCAGATGCTGAGAGTCTAATGTTTCAGCAGACGTTGATATTGACGCTGATCAGAGTATTGAGATTGAAACACCCATTGAACACGGACCAGAGATTCAAGAAAAGTAAATGAATAATCATAACAAATGATCATTAAGTAATTGAAATATGATGATGATTGATAATGATAAAAATGATAAAAAAATGTTGATCATGACTGATCCCTAAACTGACGATACAAACATCGATTTAGTCCGAACAAACAAATATTTGATTGTGACAAGAATGGCCGTACCGGCGACAGTAACCATCAGAACAAATCAACACCCTTTACAATATTTACAAATTTATTTACATAAGATGATTATTAACAATGAATAGATGATATGAAAAAAAAAACTGATTATAAGAAAGAAAGAAAAAAATCAAAGTTCAGTATCTCTAGATACAAAGTTCCGACACTTCCATTTGAATGTGACCTGGCACAGTTCTTTCATTTAATTGCGAACTTTAAGTAGCACAAAAAATATATAACATATCTTCAAATCAAGTCCCTTTAAACAGTGAATACATTGATTCTGTTTTGGCTCCCTATGGTGGTAACTGACTTCAGAGGATAACAAAAATCAGCGTCTTTGCGGTTTACGGCACAACCATGGGACGAAAGTTCTGCGCTGGGAAAATCACATCCAGGCGAGTGAAGACAAGTGAACCTCGGGCATTGTACTTCCGGGTTATGACATCACCAGGTAAAATCGTCTGGCGGAAGAAGCTAAAATATATAACATATGGTAAGCACCATAGCAAAACAAATAAGTCAGGGCATAAAACTGCTCCTTTGGGTACACCATACCTCCGTAGGCTCCCATAAATAATACATGCTAATTATACAAAATATATGTGCTACTAAGTTCATACGTCACGTGATTAAAATACGACACTAATTATTTCCATTATTACAAAAAATACTTACTTAAAAGACTAAAGTTAAAGTATGAAAAAGATATGAAAAGTTTATGATGAAAACATATAGTAATGGAAATGATCACCTGCAGCCAATATTTACAACATTCTATGCAAATCATACGTTATTAAATAGTTGGTATCGATATAACATCAAATGCCATACAACAAAACGGACATTGTATGTATATGCTATAGACTGGCACAATATTTCATATTACAATAATATATAACATACATGGTACTAGACTTGCCATATAGATTTATACATTACAGTGCAATACAATATCGGCGTTCCATAAGAACGAAATGTTTGACATATGTTTTTGAAACAGAGTACTATAAAAATATCATGTTACAAATTTCAGTACAGATTTTACATCTTGTATAAACGAAACATTTTAGACTCCTCTTTGAAAATAACTTACAAAAGTCTGAAAAATTTAATAAATTATCCTGACATACGGAAACTAGCTAAATCACCTGCCGAAAAGTAAATGTTACAGAATTCTGTAGAATGCACAAAAATTTACCAAATAAAAATCGTAATTCAAAAATCATACAAAAATCTAACAAATAAACTTCTTACCTCGATCGAGCATAAATTATTCTGACATAGATTCGTCTAATGTCGGAATGTGGGGTGCGCAAGGCATATCTAGTCCAGTCTATTTGTAGGGTAATGCCCCGCCAAATACTAAATTTCATGGGACTCACGGCTAAGCCGTGTACTCCGACTATTTTTATTTCCACGGGATTCACGATTCACGATATAGCCGGGAAATCCGACTATTTTGGTGCGGATTGAAATTAACAATTTGAGGCCCATTATAGTGGTTTTAGGGATAAAAACATGAACTACCGAAGTTTATAAAATTTCAACTTTCTTATTACTGAACCGAATTTAATGAAATTTACATGGAATTTTAAGTTATGAAATACAGAAAAACATGAGAGGTATTTTATACGTAAAATCTGACATTTACCTCAATAACTAAAAAAATTACAAAAAGATAATGCAATACCTGCATTTACACTACAGATAGAATAAGGCCCGTATATCAATTTGTGACATTGATGTTGAAGGTAAGCCATTGTGATAATGATAATAAGTTGTAATTTTCTTGAGAAGTCTGATGATGATTATGATGATGATGATGATAAATAACATGAAAGTTATTGTCTAATAATTTGTTATCTTCTGTTCGATACTTTGATATAATATAGACTATCACTGCGAAGTCTGACGATAATGATGATGATGATGATGATGATGATGATGGCTAACGTATCAGTTGTTGCCGAATAACAATTAAAAATATAAAAAACCTTTGACTGCGTATTGTGATAATAATATTGATGATGACTGACATGTTATTGCCTTTGAATGAGTAGTCTGATGATGATGAACATCATCATCTCATGATGATTATAATGATGATGATTGTATCTTAAAAATGTTTATGACAACTTACATGTAATGGTGTTTTCTTAAATGATTCATTTGATATCTTTCAGGCTGGCACAATCGTCTCAACGGCGACTGCGGACAACAGGCCTTGTCATTTTACAACTGCAAGCTTGTTCCAGCCCTGAGGAAACAAACACAGAATGCAGAGTTGGACATACAGGAGTTGGATGACCACGGTGTGGGACGGCAACACCGGCGTGAAACGAGAAGGTCAGAAGACGCAAAAATATTCTAGTACTGAGGTGATTACACAGCAAAGAAGTAAAATAAAATTATGATTTCAAATGTTTTTTTTATATTTTATAACTTATTAATGTAATGAAATGTATGAAAAATATTTGTGTTTCTTTCTACTTTTATTGAATTCAACTATGTCTTGTCAATTAGTGACACACTGGAAATACACAGGATTTCAAAGGAATTTAAAAAAAATGGAATCTACATAGAATCTCACAGGCATTTCATAGGAATTGTTTTAAAGTAGGAATAATTTAATTTAATTTAATTTTGTGAATTTTGTGAAATTAAAAAATAAATACTTAAATTATTTTAATTCAATCAGGAACAGTATTAAAAGACACATTTAATTCAATAGATCTATAGTCATCAACAACATTTTAAGAATACAGAAAAACAAACACTTTTTTACGAGTGTAAACAACGACGCATGAAAAAAAAAACATAAGGCCCTGACACAGCATTGAAAAATAAAAATGTACACACAATTTTTTTGCCGTTAATACATGGACGGATCCAGTGAAAAAAATAGTTGTATGCAAAAATACCTATAGAACACCCGTGTTCAGCTAATACACACTTCGCCACAACTGACACGACTTATTATCTACTGCTTACCTCGGACACAGTTGGGGGCCTCGGCCATGTAGTTATTTCTTTTTTCATCATCTAGTTATTGGAATATTGGGGTGAATGAATTCCGAAGCAATTGTTGTATTACATTTTCGTTTATTTAAACAAATATGAAACTCTTACAGCCTCATCTGACTTTTATACGGAAAATGCTTATTTTCACGAACCATTTTGAAATAAAGAAAAACAAAGAAACTGTGCTCTTAAAGAGGGAGGACAGTACCAAATCCTTCTTACTTTAAAGTTAGATATATGGGACCCGTCCTTCGTCTTCATAGTATCAGAATTTTTTATCTACATTTCACATTTTTCTACCAAAATGTGGATAGGTTTAGCACAGTTATTGGTACATAAATAACAATTTATCAATTTGGAATAAGTAAAAATTAGGTATTAAAATTCATAATTTATTGGAAAATGATTGTGATAAGTAGGCTTGAACCCGCTTATCTTCCAAATAGAATGGGTCAACAGCGTTTATCTTACATTTCGCATGACATTTCAATACAATTAGTAAACGCTGCAGAATATAGATTATTATTCAGAACGGATTATATTAAAACAAAATTGTTCACATGATATTGAGGAATTAAATACATGTAATAACGATTTTTGCGTTATTTCAATCTTATTCAATTTTGTATGCTTTGGTTCATGTGTTAGATTAGTATATCCTCTAAAAATAAGGAAAGAATATAATATGTCATTTTCTTTTGAGAAGCGGAGCTGGATAATGAAATTGTTAAAATGAAGTTTCTTAGTTCGGCGTCCTACGACATGATATCTTAGTCCGTTCTGCTGAGATCATGACTGACAATATTTTTATTGGTGGTCTTTTATAAAAGATCGAAAACGTTAAGATTTAAATTTTTATATTTTTGTTCATCGAAACATTGTATTTAAATTATCTTTGTTTGTAGGGGAGATGTTGTTGAATTTCAGTTCTGAGAAATATACGCTAAAACTTAGTGTTACCTTATAAATGAAGTTCTTCTTTGCAAAGATATATAACATTTCGTATAAAAAAAAATGAAATTTAGAGGAAAGAGGAATTTCAAAGTAACGTGCACATACGCTGCACGTGCGTTCGTTATTCATGTATAATACCGTTGCCATTATTTTGTTTAACGTAACAATTAAATTGGCATTTAAAATGAATATTATGGATTCACGTTTTGACTAGCAATGCTAAAATCATCATTAGAATAGGAATAATTTGTAGCCAAACCGTGTTTGAACACTATTTATAAACCGGTCGGTTTCGCTATAAATTGTTTCTTAATTCTTGCTTTCTTATTACAGTGTAGGTCAAGGGAAGTAACTGCAACAGTCTTGCTGTAGTCTTTTACTTGTAGATTACTCTAGTATATAATAAAACATGCAAGTTTACTTCTCCTTAGATTCAGCCGCGTAGATAAATCTGACACTTATAACGAGTTTATATCCGTGGGGTACATTTGTATGCAAGCAGACGTATGTTTTGACATCCCCAACACACATATTTAAGAGATATTTTAGTTTGAAAATAAACATAGAAATCGGAATCCCTTTGAATATGTCGAAATTGTTATTCTACAAGTTAAATGTATATCAAAATCGAATAACATAAAGTCTGTCCGGAGATAGTGCAGTTGAAACATTCAATTCCAGTATGAACAAAAAGCTCTCAATGCAGCCAGTTCTGGAGCTTTGGCTAGACTATGAACAGTAGACATCAAAAAGGTACAGGATGGTTTAGAGCTGCATTTATTAAATTCTTTTATGTAATTACTATTTATCAGTTCAAATGAAACTTGGTACATCAGCATGAAGTGGACATGCACATATTGTCAGGACTATCAAATTTGATTATTTGTTTCTTCAGTTATTATGTCATTCTCTTTTTCAAATTGTCATATCATAGCTTCCTTCATACCTTGTGCATTAAAACTCTCTTTCTGCAGATTCCATCATATTCAAATGGATCATGGTATACTTCATGGCCAAGCAGCAGAATTATACACATACAATAGGGAATTTTACATCTGATGACAGTTTTCTAAAGTTATGGTCCTTTTATAATTTTGAATTAAATGTTAGTTTCTTTTCTTTTGTTCTTTATGTACTCAGCTACTCCCCCACTTTCTATCCAATACCCTTGAAACTTGTAATACACTTTTACCTTAAATGTAAAGGCCTTTATCTATTTTAGCCTAAAATCTAAATTTGGAGTGTTATGCCCCTTTTTAAATTATAAGAATTATATTTCATCTCCTCCTACAGTTTTCATACTGTGTCACAATGCAAAAGTTAGTTGATATGAAATTATCAACATGAAGTAGGCATGCACATATTGCTAGACTTCCATTTCAGGTTACTTTTTATTGAGTGATGTCCTTTAAAATATCACAAATACACTTGTACATTGTGTATGCCTACTCACAGTTACAAACAATTCATAAGAAATTTAGTATACATTATGGACATGAAGTGATCATGTGCCTATATATAGTGTTAATTGAAAATGGAGATGCATGAAGACATACAGACAAATATATATCATCTGTTAGAATTCATAGCTATATTTCTTAGTCTTTATTACTTGTGTAAGGTACTGTTTTTCCACTTTCTAATGACATTTTCTTGATAATGTCTGTCAGACTGATAATATTATAATTGTAAGATTTTACATTCTAAACTTTTGTGTTTTTATGAACATATAAAACATGTAAGGTTTATACTAGTGTAAAAATGGCTAGATTTTCCCATTTCAGATGATCATCTGAAGGGCCACAATTGTTTGAAGTATTGGTCAACAAAAACTGAACTATTTGATGGATCATACATGTGCAGAATGTACTACCATATTTCCAGAATCAGAGAAATAGAAATATCAAGTATTTGAGAGAAAGAAAAGTATGCATCATGTATGAAGAACTGCCTAAGAATAATTTGCAAAATACATTGAAATCTCACAATTGCTAATTGCATAATGCATATGGAAGTTAAGAAAGGTGTACTCTTCTGGAAAATATGTGTCCGGTGCAACATTTTTTTTATTTTGTGAGCATAATTCTACATAAAAATTGTAACATGGCTACAGAGATAATACAAAAGGTGTAATCTTATTTCCAAACACATTGGGGGAATCAGAGAAGAAATATCAAGAATTAGGGAAAAAGAAATAATTGTCATGAATAAAGAACTTGCTTTTTATTAATTTACAAAATACCTTGAAGCCTCACATTAATGATATTATGAATATGGAAGTTTAGAAGTGTGCATTTTGATTAATCTTTAACTTCTCTGAGCATAGTTCTACATAAAAATTGTAACTTTATAAAATAGTCTTGTAGAAAAAGTGTAAGACTTTCATACTTGTTTTATAGAAAATGTTTCTGGATGTTTCAATGTAAATTTGCTAGATCCAGACCCCTAGCTCCTAAGTCAAGGTTACACTTAGATGTCAAAGGTTAAAAGGGTCTGTTTCTGTCTGGTCAGTAACTCTGCCATACATAAAGGGATTTTGGTATTACTCGCCATAAATGTTCACCATAAAGAGACAACGTGTTATGCGCAAGACCCAAACCCTTGCTCCAAGGTCAAGGTCACACTTAGAGGTCAAAGGTTAATAGAGTATTTTTCGTGTCCGGTCAATAACTCTGCGATCCATGAAGGGACTTTTAGATAACTTGGCATAAATGTTCACCATAACGAAACGAGGTGTCATGCCCAAGACCAAGACCCCTAGCTCTAAGGTCACACTTAGAGGCCAAAAGTCAGATACAAAAATGACTTTGTCCGAAGCATTTCTTGTTCATGCATGGAGGGATTTTGATGTACAATGGCAAAAATGTTCATCATCATGAGATGGAGTGTCATGAGTAAGAACCAGGCCCCTAATCCTTTGCTGTTACTATAAATAGCTATTACTGTAAAGTTCTATTTTATTAACCCTTATCATGCTGAACATGATTTATTCTGTCTTTGCGACCAGTGTAGATCATGATCAGCCTGCACATCCATGCAGTCTGATGATGATCAGCACTGTTCACCATTCAATCAGTATATTTTTGGTAAGCAACCCTTTTAACAGTTAATGGTACTGTCCAAATTGAAAAATGGACAAGTTCATTATAGAAATTCAGCAGGGTAAGGGTTAATATTAGCCATAGGGGAAAATTGGGACTACTTTTCTGTAGTACAACATGCATGTTGCATCCAATTTATGCTACCTGATAAGTACTTTTGTGTGGACTTATATTTTTTTTTCAGATTAACTTCTCTTTGTTGTCACTATAAACAATATAAATATATATATATATATATATATATATATATATATTATATATATATATATATATATAATAACTTTTTATAATTGACCGTAGGGAAAAATCAAGACCATTTTTCTGTGTTACTTTCAAATTTTAGGTGTATTTTAAGGTACCTCTTCCTGGTAAGGAGTTTTTTGTGGACTTAAAAAATCAAAACTTACTTCCCTTTGTTGCTACTATAAAACGATTATTCTTGAAACTTTTTATCCTGGTTGTTAGAATTTGATATGTCATTGTTTTGGCTTACTGTCTACCAAACTTATAGTTTTGTACAGAAAATGTTTTATTATATCATCTACCTGACGAGCATATATTTAACATCCTGACACTCTTGTTTTATTTTGTTCATGCCAAGATGCTGTATTGGCATACAGTATGTATGATGAAAATGTCCTTAGGTAAGGGACGTTGCTAACTCTGTTACATATTCTTGTTGTGTTTTTTCTGGAGTTGTTGTCCTATTTGATCTTGAACTAATTCATCACATCGTGAACTCGTGAACTTAAGTGGAACAGATCCATCCAACTGAATTGAAACTAGGTATACATCAGCAGCATGAAATGAATATGTACATGTTGCCCTGACTTTTATGATCGATCATTTTGTCTGGAGTTGTGGCCCTTCTTTAACGACGAATGGCAACTTCATTGTAGTTTCCTTCTCTTCATTTCAAATAAAACTTGTTAAGCATCATAAACATTATGTAGACATGCGCATTTGTTTTGTGTTCAGTTGTTTAACTTATATATATTTTTTCCTTAATATCATTATTGACCCGTCGTTAATATAAATTATTGAATGAAACATTTTTGTCGGCACCATTCTAGTTCGCTTTGCAACCTCCGTGAAGGAATATTGTCAAACTATACCGCTAAGGGGAAGAGTTTGCTTCCTTTTGTAGCACAACTTTCTATGCATAATTGTGTCTTGCTCATATATATAACACTTTTATTTGTGTGAACATGCATGAATTTGTTATACTGCAAAATAAAACAGTCATCATTGATTACTTTACTTGTCGTCACTTTCATCCTTTTTACCGTAAATAGCACAGTCATACACAGAAGATGCTGTATACTAAACATATTTTCTCAAAATTCAGACCAAAAAATCTATCAGATGCCACCATTATATAACTTTTGCAGGGGGAGAACACCCTGACTCCTACTCACGCTGGGAGCTATGTGTCTCGCTGGTGACACATTCTTTCTAAACTGTTGCCTCGCTGTATCAAATAAAGGTATTTCTGGATCCGGACTAGCCTGGGAAGCCGTTGATAATAATTGTCAGAAGAAATCTTACCTACATTAAAGATCCAACTTAAATTGTGCTAGTTAGTGTTAATTGGCATTCATCCGAGTTTCTGATATTGTCAATTTGCAGGTAGAAAAATGGTTAGAAATTGTCAGACTGGATTCCCAGGCTAGATCCGGACCTGCCCTTAAGTATGATAAAGGCCTTTAAGGTCGATGTCGGACGAGGGATCTAGCAAAGTTTTACAACATTTAAGCTTATCAACGACGTCGGCAGAGATTATGAAGTTGTTCTGTTGTCAGGCTTAAGATGCAGGCATACTTAAACTCCAAAACGACGACCGTTTTTGTACAATAGAACTCCATTAGGTTTGAATAAATAGTTCAAATGGTTATGAATTTTGTACAGTAATCATTTCTGCGTACAGACTGAAGTATTACCATTAGTGGATTCATAGCGGGGGGGGGGGGGGGGGCGCACCGGGGCGCTCCCGCCCCTAAAATTGTCGGAGCATAGGTAATTTGTCTTATGTTCTGGGTAAAATAATTGCAAAATATACATTTTTTTCTCGCTCGCTACGCTTGGGTGCATAATTTGTCGTTTATTCTGACTGAAGAATATGAAATATGCATTTTTTCTCGCTCGCTACGCTCGCACTAATAATTAATCTTTTGTTCCGGCTGAAAAATACAGTCGAATACCGTTACCTCGATATTCAAGGGACTGTAAAAATTGCATCGACGTATCCGAAGTTCGACGTAACGATATCGACTATCCGGGACTACTTTGTACTTGTGTCAGATGTCTATATTGTCATTACATGCAATACTTTTTCAGAGGGTTTGAAATACCTTACAAATAACATGGATATTTTTGATACGCTGTGATATCGACGAAACCAGGTGTAAAAACAGTACAGGTAAGTTGACGGGACTGAAACATCTCATCGAGCTAAACAAAATATCGAGCTAATCATATCGAGGTCATGATAAATAATTACATTAAAATATATGGGGAAAAATCGGGACCGACTAAAACACATCGTGCTAACCGGAATATCGAGCTAACGGATATCGAGGTAACGATATTCAACTGTATGTATATTTTTTCTCGCTTCTACGCTCGAAAACGTAATTTGTCTTCTGTTCTGACATTTTTATCTCTATCACACAGGTAATTTGTCTTACTTGTTTTGTTTTGTTTTTGTTGTTTTTTTTTATGAAAAACATGCATTTTTTCTCGCTCGCTATGCTTGCACATTTAAAATCTGACAAAGTTTGCATGAGCTCCGAAAAAAACTCTTTTTATTTTAGTCCTAGGTAAACCCTCCCCATAAAATTCTCAAAAAACGGGCTAAGAAATTCCGAGATACTCGCGCAAGAATAAGTCTGACAATTCATAAGACGTGGCTATAATTAGCATGTTATTTGTCAATAACAAATAAAGTACCCCAGAACGCACAGAATGCACCAGATGGATCCATTATTTTCATAGTTTTCCGGGCAATCATGCCCCCGGACCCCCTATTTGCTCTAGTCTTCAAATATTTTACGCCCCCTCTTAAACCAAATACTGTATCCGCCCCTAAGGTAGTCAGATTATTTAAAAGACGTAATGGATGTAAGAATTTTTTTACAAAGTTTGGAACGATAACGCTTTTATCATATTAAGTAGAACGTTTGAAAAAAAAAAATTGGATAGTTCAATGAAGCAGATAATCTAGATTTCATTTCAGGTGGTAGAATATTTTGAAAAAAAAAATATTGATTATTCTTCGAATACTTTTTGACTGTACTATTAGAATAGTGTTATTGGATCTATAAAATCTGCCGAGAATGATAATCGGGATTAAGAACTCTCCCTTCAGGTAAACGGCGTGAAGAACTATCCTTTATTATATTTGGCGGGAATCGGGCACGTTTTCACCGTGCAATATTAGTATTTATAGTAACAAAAAAGTAGTCCGTCATGTCAACAAAGCACGATGAAAACAATCGTCTGAAGCATTATAAAGTATATTTTCAATCGTAAATTGTCAGCCTTTCAGAAAAAGTTTGGGTAATTTAAAGGGTGGCAGGAACTAGATACATGTCTTGTCTGTCTATTAATACATTTTAATTGGACTCCGCGTGTATTTTGAAGCAACCCTTGATTTTGAAAAAAACATGACCAGTTTTGATATCAAATTCGTCGTCGTACGACTTATGAAAAAGTCGTAGTCGTAGTTTGATTATCTAGTCGTATACTGAGTTCCAAGACGAATCTATTGGTGTATACTTTTTATAACTTTTGTTCAGTAACAAACCCGCCAATCTAAATTATTTAGATCCACTATTTTTCCGATAGAATGAACCTTAAACCTAGGATAAATACATTTGTATGTATATTTTACCTATGTTGAAGGGCATCTGACAGTTATAATAAGAATTCGGCCGAGAATTTACAAAAAAAAAATACATTGACCGGTAATTCCGTATTTTTTCATTAGATATGCCCATTATAATAAGGTTATAGCTTCCTGTAAAATACACGGTATTATATAAGATTATGTTCTTGTTTGTTTCATGGAGTAGTGGAAATATTTTGTTACAATGTAAAAATTATAATTATGGAAAACAGATTTTTTCTGATAAATTGACATTTGCATGGCCAAAAGTAGTATTTTTGAACAATGTTACTGTCTGCACGTTTACCTATAATATACGTTTGTGAGAATTTTGGGGAAATGGGTGATAATGAGATTGTCCAAAAATCAAAAAAAAAAAGCAACAAAAAACCCTGTTAAACTGGATGGGATAAAGGTCTATAGCATACTAAGTGAACTATACTGTCAGAAGTTAGACTTGATCACGTGATCACATTGTGTTTGTTTTCATCTGTAACAGAAATAATTATGTTGTTTCATTCAATAACTACAAAATTAGTGTCGGATTTAGATTCTTTACTTTGCAATTAAATGTGTCTAGTGTTCAAAATTATGACACAGCTGCTTTCAAAGTTTATTTAATATCAATGTCAAATATATATAAAAAGAAAACTGCCCGTAAACCGATTTTGAACATTCTTTCACTTCTTTAAATGATTTGAGACATCGTAGTAGATGAATTTGATATGAGAACAAAATTGCCTTTCTTTTTAAAAATATAATAAAAACTTTTTCACAAATCTTTTTTTTTTCAAAGCAAGATTTAAGATATGAGACGACTCTATGAAAATAGAGAATTATTTGAAAATGTTAGCGACATGAAGGAATGAGACTGTTTTGTTTAAGATTCTACCATTAATTAGGCAGATCAGTCGGTTGATTTTCTTTGTTTTCAAGAAAGACAGATGTTGACGAAGAAACCCTTTCAGGTGTATTAAAATATGTTCTAGAAATATTTGAAAAAGAAACGGAAAAAATAGAGGTTCTGTCATTTCTGAGTTGGCTTTTCGTAGGTAGCGTAACATTACTTACATCTTCTTTAACATCTAATAACCAGTTTTGATGAACACGACGTACACTTCTGACTGGATATTTACATATCTTATGCTTATCTTACACTGAAGTATCAAATTTAAAAATCCTCAGAAAGATACCACATTTTGCTAAATATACACAACAAGATGTAAATATAAAATCATGTAGTAATCTGTTAAACAAACTTCCAGTTATTTGTGGCAGTACAAGTTCATACTGTGGTTTCAAGTTATTTGTGGAAGTACAAGTTCATACTGTGGTTTCAAGTTATACGTTAATGAAGTATTTATACAGACGAACATGTTTTTTAGTATTTACATATATCAAGGGTTGCACTGGTGTTATTTTTTTCCAAATATGAACTTAAGAATAGGCATTATCTGTGAAGTGTTATCCATAGATTTACATGTATTGCAAGTACGATATTGTTTTAAATTACCCATGTTTTGCATTTAATTATTTTAATTATTATTTAGTTATTTAAAACGCAGAATGGATACGTATCATTGCTTTTTATTTTTTATAAATATCTATTGTATATGTTTGCCATTTTTTGTTAAGCACCTTTGAACGTATATTCATTTTACATGAAGAGTGTTATACAAATATGGTATAATAATAATAATAAAGATAATAATAATAAAGATAATAATAATAATATATTTATCTTTTGTTTCCTTCGATATTTGCTATTACGGACTTGTTAAAATATGCTTTAGTGTGCGATTGAAATCAAAATTCATATATTACATTAAATGAATAATAATGCAAAGCAACTTTCCTTTGCTCAAGAATATATGATAATGCGTAAAATGAACATTGATCGCATCTTATTACAAATAACCCTTACATTCTTAACCCTGTTTAGGAATATATAGACGAATATAGACATTTATTGAAAAAGTAAATCAACTTAAGTACCTGTTAGAAATTGTCTGTGACACAGTTGTTCAAGGTATTGATTTTGATGTAGCTCATGTTTACAGTATGAAAGTAATTCTTTATAACGCGGGAGTCGACATTTTAAAATCATTCCTATGAGAAAAAGAAAACGTCTTAGACATTTATTGAAAAAGTAAATCAACTGATGCACCTTTTAGAAATTTTCTTTGATACAAATGTTAGAGGCATTGATTTAGAGGCAGTTCGTGTTTACAATATTACATTTTGAATAAT